>NC_142199.1:11796578-11946973 GCF_026936395.1 Plectropomus leopardus
ATGTAAAGCTGGAGAAATACCTAAAGCGTAAAGCAAAGACCTCACACACAAAAAGGTGATTAGATTGATGGTGCTAGGCAATCCTAGAAATCCCAAAAGAGCACGAATTCCCACATTCCCACAATTCCAAAGCGACAGATAAAACATGCTACATTATGTCAGAGATATCAGGAACTAGCAGAGGACTCTGGCAAAAGAAGGAGAGAGGGCATGTGCTCTATGGTAAGTAAGGACTGGTGTGATAGTGAGCATGTGAGGCGCTGTAACGTTCCTGCTGTGGATCACTACTGTAGGCCGCACAGAAGCGGAGCAGAGCGGAGTCACTGTTTGTGTTGCGGGAGGAGCAACCATACGGCTGCCTTGTTGTTGTTGGGATGTGACAGCCACATCAGTCCACAACCAGAACCATCCGGGAACATTGAAAATGACAAAGCAGCAGCCAACAATGTAGACGACACAAAAGGACTGAATTGCAGGGCTCAAGTTAAAGGAGCTGATGGGATCACATTTCACTGGAGTTGCACTTTGTATAATTCCATGTGACAAATGAATGATGATGATGATGATGATGATGACAGTATGATGAGAGGGGGGATGTAGAGAAGAAATAGCATGGACTCTAAACTCTGCAGAGAGCTGGTTGGTGGTGACTGAACTTCAAAAGATTGAGGTGAACATCAGGTTAGCTGGGGCTTTGCACTGCAACCTGGATGAACCGGATTATAAAATAATACTTACTCACTTCCAGCACAAGGCAACATTTTAGCATCTGCTCACCATTTTCTACTTATATTTTAAAAATATTTTCCATACATGATGAGGACAGTCCTTTTTCCAATCCACAGTAAGAATCACAAAAAAAATCAAACACACACACACACACACACACACGATTGACTCAAACCACAATCATATCTAACAAATACATCTTTCCTACTACTGTAGATTGAGATCCAAATCACATACTTTGCTCATGAACCATTTGCAAACATCTCCTCCATGTTTTTCCTTCTTCCTGTCATGTTCACCACGCTGGCTTTTACTCAGCTGTCTCTGCTGTCAGTGAGCTATAAAACAGCAGGAATTAGCAACTTTGTAATGCTAATAGGCTTACAGAGACACTTGCAGCAGTACTGAGGAGTCAGTGGTATCCTCCAAGTACCCGGATGGCCCATCTGTGTGTGTGTATTTTCTGTCACTCTACAGTAAGTGACACACTCCACCACTGCAGATGTTTTCGCTCTGCATACGACAGACCACCTCCGGACAAAACATCTGAAAACCTTCAATTTGACACACAGCGCTGCTCATCTGCTCCCTTCTAATATGATACTGTACGTGGTGTGTGCAGTCCATAATGCATGTAGATCTGCGTGCGTGCGCGCATGAGCTAAAGAGACAGGCATGCATGCTCAGAATGTTGAGCATGTGCATGTGTGTGTCAAGTTGGCCTGCTTTTACATTCAGATTAGAGGCACATTAAGTTCCTGTCAGTGGCAGCTAGTCTCAGGGGAACACAGAACTGACATGTCGTGTTTGTGTTTGTTTATGTGTGTGTCTGTGTGTCGTAGCGTATGACGATGCCCTCTGACACCCTTAAGAGCAGCTGAGCATTTACATAAAGATGTGACGAGCACAGGGACGCTGTCGTGTGTGCATGGGAATATATGTTTAAGGGACAGTTCATCGCCAAGACAAAAACACATTTTTTTCCTGCTATCAGTTTTGATTGCTTTGGTGGGAGCTGCAGAGTGTTGGAGATATCGGCCATGGAGATGTTTTGGGGTGAACTTTCCAATTGGGAGTGGTTGGAAGGCAAGAGTTGTAAAGTTTTTATGTCAGACATTAAACAAAAACAAAAGCTAATTTTGTGTGAACTGTTTGTTTATATTATTGTTATAATAAAAGGGGAAAAACAAAAATCCATGTATCTAATGTTTCAAATAAACTGTAGTGCTGAGAGATAGCTCCACTTCACAGTATTTACAAGTGTTGAAACAAGGAACAAACAGGAGGGGAGATGACTCAAACGCCGTTAAAAACATGCCTCTTGATTAAGAAAGCACTTGAAACTGGATGATTTGAATTGGAAATAATTGTGTTTATCTGCACCCTGTTAGCACATCTTCCCCAGCTGCTTTAAAGATGTGAAACTTTGCTAACTGCACAACTTATTAAGATGTTTGTGTGTTTTCCCCAGTGCAGATGTGTCTCTGTCATCAGCTATATTATGCCACATGGTTTCCAAGCTGCTCACAAAGTGTGTTTCTTTTAAACTTGGGTTGGCAGCAATAATGGCTTGAATAGAAAAATGCATTCCTTGAACGTCAAAAATCCTTGGTGATTTGATTGAAATTATGTTCATAGAAAAATCAATATATGTTCATCACATGGCAAATGCATGTTAAATGCAGTGGACTGTATCTTACTGTCATCTATGCATTGCACTGAAAAACAATAATTTCACTTGTCAACAAATGGTGGAATAATTAGACTTTGTCTGCTTATCAATAACACGTTGGCCTCTAAGGCGACAAACTGGCAGAAGTGGCCAATAATGCTGCAGCAGTGTGTGCGCACTGGCTGTGGCAATGCTGTTGTGGGTGTTATGAATATTCTGCCGACACTGTTAAGCTTTGCCTACTGCAATAACACCTGTGACAGACAGCTGGCAGACAAATCTCTTCCCTCAGTATCTGGAGAGCCTGTGGACAGCACGCTCGGACTGACGGGACCTATATTACTGATACAATATGAGAATCATAAACTCACAGTTAAGGAGCTGCAACAGAAAGTATGTCACTGTATAAACACACTGCCTCACTATTCTGTATAAAGAAAACTAAGAGAAATGTTGATAATGCCATATCATGATACAATTCTGGTGAAAAAAATCTGAATGTTTTGAAATATCTTAGAGACATTACATTAGAAAAAGCATGTTAGTAAAGTCACCAAACAAACCAAATGTTATAATTCCCTATAGGAATATTATAGAATTATTTTAAAATGTTTGAAATAAATTAAATTAAGTTGTAAATGCTCCAGATTTTTATTTTATGAGTAAGTACGCATATATAATGGGTAAATAATCTTCCAAATGAGACAAACCAATAATATCACTGAATATGACTTATTTTTAGGCATAGGTGTCATTAAAATGGGTATGCTGCAGACATGTCCCCAACACTTTTTTGATATAGCCAAATAGCCAAATTTGTCCCCATCAACTTTTACAATTTGTTAAAAATGTTCTAAAAACTATCTTGCATGAAGCAATGTTGACTATCAAATGAGAACACTTTAAGAAAGGTTAATTTGCACATTAAGAAAACATCAAATGCAATGTAAACCCTCCCCCAATCTACACATTAAGCCTGAATGCATCATGTTTTATTAAATTATAAAATGCTGTATTGTAACCCGCTGCCTGAATTTCGCTTTTTCTTTACATTTATGGGGACACACCATAATTGTTGCATACAAATTCACCATTCACCACCACCACCTCTGGGGGAGGACTGTCAAACTGCCCCACTTCACGTGTCCTCCCTAATGCCGAAACAAAGCTATGTCCTTGGCAGCAGCCTGGGCTGTGTCCTTTTGAGGCACCATCGGCACCATTTTTTCCTGAATCATTTCAAATATCTACTCTGACCTAATGCTGATTACATTACCTGAAATCGCATATGTTTAACAGCGTTTCAAAAATGTTTTTTGTTGTTTAAAGCTGAGCCCTCATGTCCTCAACCCTTTTTAACACAGAATTTCCGCGGATGACTGAGAAACATTAATGTTAATATCATAATATAATTCCACACCACTGCAATCCTCACTATACCACACTGACTCTTGAATTAGAAAAGGGAAATGGTAAATGATGACAAATACTAACACACACTACAGAAAAAAAATCATTTCTATATGTTCTCTGAGGACAAACACTTCAACAACAATTATATGTAAGATTCTTGGGCACCCAAGTCTATCAATACTTACTTTGAGACAATAACATCATGGGAGCCCATAGTAGCTGGGATTGAATTGTTCTACCATGCTCAAGTATGAAACGTATCCAGTGAGAGATGATTTATTGTTGCGCAGTGATTCATTCGTTCCACCGCTCAGCACTCTAATTCCCTAGGTCCCTTCATGTTTCAAAAGGGTGAGGATCCTCAAGTAAAAATCACTGCCAAGAGCCTAATCCAAATGTGATATGTTAACATATGCAAGCGCTGATCATCTATAGGACCCACGCTGTTAAGACAAAAGAGAAGAGCAATCCTCTGATTTGGCTGTGGTTACTGGGAATTGAAATGAGTCACGTCTACATAACAGCTCGACACTCTGCTATGTGGTTGTAAAATTGGATGAATCCTGTCCTGCAATTTTTAACACGTTTTCAACGCTCGAGTGAAGAATGGGAACAATGTGACAAAAGCAAATGTGGCTGCAAACGTCATTCTGTAGCCATTTAAGGTTAAACACTTAGTCTTTTATCGCAATAGTTCAAGTGTTCCTACTGCAGAGCTTCCTGCAGTTCCTCTGAAGAGCATCATGTGACAAACATGTAAATTGGAGGCACTTTTTCTACTATATATAGATTCAGTTTTAGTTGATATGCAGCATGAGAAAGCAATCAAAAGTCTGTTTCCCTTAAACCACTGCTCTGTCAGTCATCTGGACTGAGCCTTGGCCTTATTATTGTGGCTCCACAACTCACAGTGTATGCTAATACAGGACTATAAATCATTCTAGTTTGATGGTCCCACGTGGTCAGTTCTGATGCATTGCTATGCACTTCAGAATGCTGCATTTAACTAAACATGAGATACACACACACACACACACACACACACACACACACACACACAAACACACACACAGAGTATCCAATAACCTAATCCTCCCAAGCCTTTTAAACAGGCCCTTCTCTCTGTTAAAAGCTACCGTCTGTCGCTGTATAGAGCTGACTAATGAGCCAGTCCAGAGAAAATACCCTTTACCTGCAAGGTTAATAAGTTATTACTATATAATAAAGCATGTGTGTATATTTTGCAGAACTGACAGTAAACACCTTGTGACAAATTAATAAATATTTTCCCCTTAATTTCAATTATCACATCTTGTGGATTCAACTTTAGGGAACATGTTCCTATTGCTTTAAGGTTTCCAGGGGAGACTCGTCAATCTGGAGACTGTAATTTTTACACTTATGCATTAAACAGGTCTATGTGGAATCCAGAGCGTATAAGTTGTCCACACACCTTCCTCATCAACTTCATGTCCAACCACAGCAAGCATCTGTTTTCAGCTCAGATAAACCTACTGCTTAGCACCACAGACAAACAGACAACGTTTGCAATCAGGAAATAAACATAGTGAAGCACCTAGCAGGCTAAAGAACCAGCTATTTTCTTCATGAGTTGATGGAGACCAAAAGGAGCTTCAAAGGGATTCACTTGTCAGATGGCCAGAAACAACAACTCCATATAAATGCTAACTTTGCTTCATGTCTGCTAGATGTAAAAGGCAAAAGCTTGCTTACACATTAGCCATATCAACTCGACAAGTTCATGAGCATCTGCAGTTTTTTAGTTTGTAGATTTCAATTCTAAGTGGCCAAGAAATAGAAATCTGTTTTATATCATTGTTAATTGAACATCTTGAGTTTTGATGGATTATAGTTTGAAAATGTTATCTTGTGCTCTATTTTCCCCCCACTATTTCCTAATTAATTGATGATTAGTGACGGTAAAAATGGCTATGATTATAATAATAGAAATAATTATTAATGGTTTACGTTGCAGTCACATTGGAATATTCACATCATAACATGGTGTGCTGAGGCTAATCAGTGAACGACATGTGTGTTTGCCATAATACTGTGAAGATCTGAACCCTCCCGGCTGCATCAGATGCTTTGATTAACACTGACCATCAGAGGAGCTGATTGGAGCAATAATGTTGGCTCGTGGTAAATAACGGTCAGACTTGTAAATATTTCATTTAAGTGGTAAATAATAAGAGCTGAAAGTTAAGCATTCAGAAGTGAACATCCTTGTCCTGACTGAAAGCTCGCTGAAAGCATCTATAGTCAACAATGGTCCAAAGAAATGCCTGCAGAGATGGAAAAGTGCTGCGATGGAAAAAGTGCTCGGCATTCAGAACTATTGTTATTTCTCTCCATGATGGGTAAATAAGTGTTGCCCCTTAATTTGGTTCTGAATGGTGGAGACTGGCGACAAAGCAACACTACTCTTCCAAATCAAATCTCATGGCTCTACTTTCTGCGTGATTACACAATAACTCTGAGCTGACTGATTGTCTACCTCCAGAAAATGCTGCCAATGTCGCTGAATAGAGAATTGTTGGATTGGTGCTGCCCATTTCTATTCACGGCGGCCGCCACAGCAAGGGGGAGAGTGCTAATGGTGATGAATAGTAATGGCCAAAACCTCTTGCAATTGAGCTTGTGAAACACAAGGAAACCTGTGCTGAGTGCAACTGCTCAAGAGTACATCATTCTCCTGTTTTTGCCAGTGAAACAAATGTCCTTAATCATTTGTTTTTAGGTTGAAATACAAATCTTTCTGTGGATGGGTGTTTCTGAACTCTAAAAAGATTATGTTCCTCTCTTTCAGGAAGATGAGTTTCAAAGTTCCTCTTTGCCTGTGAATTATTTTATGGGCTCCACGACAGCGGCTTTCCCTTTTCTTTCTGACTGACCACAGCCAGCCCCCACGTTAATGGAAACTTCTGCCAATATGAGCTGGGAAGCAAGGAATTTCACCACATTATAGAACTCATAAATCAAACAGTTGTCTACCTCTACCATCAGGGGAGTGGAAAAGGAAGATAGCACAAGTCCCCTGCACTTTTTTTCTTTTTATCTCAGCTGCTTTTTTCCCTTTCCTCAGTTTTCCAGAGCTGAATTACTGTCCATTTTCTTTCATCTCCCTCCTTGCTCTTTCACGTTTTCAGAAAGAAGGACTTGTGAGGGCCAAAGAGTTATGGATTTACCAATTGCACCTAATGGCTTACTGTCCCCCAGAGGAGAATAAAGAAATAATTTAGCATATAAAGTGAAGCAAAGGGGCCCCATACTGTTAGATGATGCTCTGTGGACCAAGGACCAGTGCTCTTTTGGCCAGAGATGAGAGACTTCATTAGAAATCACCAGGGGAGGACTTTAAAATAGCTTTACTTGTGCCCACAGGGTTCCAGAAAATGTTATTTACCCCCACTATTTTACTGACATCCTGCTGGCAAAACAAGTCCAAAGTGGTGGAAGACTTTCTCATAAAATGCTTGCTCCAATTCAAATGAAAAACAATAAAAACAGCAATTAAAATTTGGTAGAAAAGAAGGGAGCAGGACACAGTACGTCTCCGGGCAATGCTGGTTTACAAAAACTTAAGGAACTTACCGTAATACGCAGGAATAGTACCCCCCATCATCCAACTCTGCTGGTCGAAACCATATGGCATCCTCCTCCTTGCTCATCCTCGTGCCGTCAAAACTGATGGGTTCCTCGAAGTCACCGTGTCCTGCACTTTTGTACCACATAAGGCTAAGTCCTGCGCTCTGCGCGTGGGTGTAGTTGGCCCGGATATATCCATAGAATAAAGCGCACTTAATCCGTACCGGTTCTCCCAGAAGCACCTTATATTTCAGGTAGTCCACTGACCAATCCGTGCAGCCTTCCACTGAAAGGAAAAGAAAGGGAAAAGGAGAAATTAGCAGTGTTGCTAAAGAAGGGTCTGAATATTTTCTGAGCTAATTTGAATCATCACCAAGCCAAGCAAAGGCGATTTGTGATCATGTAAACGGTTTGTGGCAACCAGGAATATGGACACTTTCAGTGCTGGCATCAGTGTGTCTGTTCATGTGCCCTGCCAGCAATCCTTGTACCAAAATCAATCAAGATGCTCTTTTCCTCCAAGCAGCACTGATGCCCAATGTCTCCTTTTTGTGTTTCAAAAGAACACGAAGCAAATGAGGCTATTAGTACGTACACACCTTTAACATTTGACTCCCTAAGTGTGCTGAAATGAATTCATAGCCAATTTAAAAAGATGGAGAGCAAGCAGGCATTTTTATAATACGTAAATATGTCAGTGAAGGTTTTCATTACCACTCTATCCTTTAGAATGTGGGACTAAACTATACCAATTGCTGCATTCAATCATTGTTCCCTGTCTGCCCCTGCCTTCACCTACAGCATTACTGTGTTTATATTTGGCTCATATGTCACCATCTTGTATATAAATTGATTCGACTGGCAATAAACTGTGTATAGGCCACCGTCAATATCTGTTTAAATGGCAGTGATGGCACTCATCTACATGTGACCTGAGAAAATCAGAAGCTGCTGTGAGTCTCGCATTAGGATTCAGACGACCCTCAGGTGTCAAAGGCTGTTTTCATTCATGCAAATGAATTATCGCCTCGCAATTGTAGTATCTGGCAACCAGTTAAGTTGCAGCTGCAGTCTGTCCAGACCTATAATAAATGTAAGAAAGACTTGGTAGAAATTCAGTGAAAGGTGTTGGGTGTATTTTGTGTCTTCACTTACAGACTAATTTTTACAGAGGAGCACAGAGGACTGACAGAGAGCTTTTTCACACAGTGCAATGACAGTCACCTGGAGCTCAATATCAGCTACACCACGCTTGTGGTGGACTATCAGAGGAACGGGACATGAACAGGACCTTTCTGAGTCTAAATGGACGTTTATGCAACATTTTTGGAAATTCCCTGAAGGCATTCCTGAAATATATTGTTTTTTTGTTTTGGACAACTCCAAAACTTAATCCCTGCGGCCATGGCTTTTCCAACGCGTTCAAGAGAATGAGACCGACGTGAAGTCACAGAGATAATGATGTCTGACCACCAAAATCTAGTAAATCCATCTGTAATTCCAGGTGGATGTTTGTGACAAATCTGAAGAAATTCCCTTGAAGCATTTCTGAAACATGAACAGGCAGAAAGCCTGTAAACTTAATGCCTGCGGCCATGGCTATTTCCAGTGCAGATGTATAAAAAAAGCTTGTCTTATATTGCACCACTGCATTTGCCAAGATGGAGCTATTGGGGTCTCACTGATAAGACATCTTATAAAGCCCACCAACTGTCAGTCAAAAAATGTACAAAGATTGAATAATAACTGCAATATACATACACAGCAGGCAAGGGGCTGGTTCTGATCCTCAGACTTATTTTCCATCTTTGGTTGAACGTAAGATTCAAGAAAAACACCAAATGTAAAACGGACACCTCGTCTTTACCAAGTTCTGACACACCAGTGAAAACTTACACAAACAAAACCAACTCCTGAGCTGCTGATTGAGATTTTCACACATAGGAATTTGTGTAAAAAGACAGAAGTACAGTAAGCAACAGTCTGTGTACCAAGTAAGCAGGATGTTTGGGCGGTTTTTGGACATGAGGTTCACTAAGAAATGTGAAGAAAATGACTTTCAGGTAAGCTGTTGCCTTTCCCCGGACACAAGATCAGCGGGTTAGCCAGCTATCTGTGGGCTTAACTGAAGTTTTCCTATTTCACAACCTGGCACAATTTTAACTTGGGTGAGTCACTATGGTCAAGAGCATACCATCAGGAGAGGCAAACAAAGCGGGGGCCTTGATGGGCTGCTTTGTCAGGGGCCCCAAGAGTCTAGGATCACAACTGACAATGGTAACCTATGTTAGAAAGTTAGCCTGTTTGGGATCAGATGAATGCCTCCTGTGGGATTGTTATGTTCAGAAAACTTGATTTCACACTCTTCCACCGCCTGTCCTTTTGTTGGAATATTCACTTCATTAAGTGTATCATCTAGTCAGATAAAAGCCATTGAGCTTAGTGAGGTTTTAGCCTATTTCTATTTGAGGTGAACTTTTAGCAAAAAGTTTATTTCTCTCTGCTCTTTCACTTGGTTTGTATTTGTAAGACAAACCGCACCAACAGCAAATGAAAAACAGCTCTCTGAGGGCTTCATCTTACCTTATCCATTTTTCCCTTCCTGCTCCTGACATCCTCTTTTCTCTCACCTCACCTCGCTGCACTGCTCTTCCTTTAAAAACAGCTGGCGAGCACAGCTGCCGCAGACTCAACAGGCTTCGCTAATTGAGCCTCTATAAATGTTTTATTTACCAAAGAAGCAACTGGGCCGCCAATCAGCGAGGTGCGGTGCGTGCAGCAGTTGTTGGGGGCAACTGGGGGAGGGGTGTTGGCGGGGAATTGATTAAAGCATGCTGATTTATGTTATTGTGTTGTATTGTGTGTTACTGGATAGGTCATGCTGGGAGTGACAGCAAGAACGCTGGTGGGTGCTTTAGGTGCTGGAGAAAAGATGAAAAAGGGGAAAGCATGCTCTAAATCACTTCAACAGTGAAAAAAAATGAGGACCACATAAAGTCGCACTGAGATACTCCCAGGGACCCTGCAGTGGAGTCTAATAGAAAAAGATCCATCTGTTACCAAAAACAGATTTTGGTGTCAATTCGTCAGAGTAAAGGAGAATATCTAGAGTCTAGATATTGAATATTACTGATATTACTGAATTAATCTATACTTAGTCAAATTGCCACGCAGCATATGTGAGGGCAGCATAGACAAACGGAGCAGTGTACAGAGAGTGGTCAAAACAACCCAATGGCCAGAAAAAAATGTTTCCATTGTTTGTCTCTGGATACCACAGATATGTAACCTTAGTATGTTATTACAAAGCGGATATTTTCAAATTTAATGCTTTCTTTGCTGTGGTTAGGTAAAGGTCATCTTTTGGCGGTGGACAAGGAGAAAACACAGTGATGTCTCCGTAAAAAAACACTTTATGTGGCACTATTCCTGGAGGAAAAAAGGCCCAGGTTGCTAAGAAACGTCCAGGTTTGGGGTCTAAAAAGCAGCAGCAAAAACAGCTATGGGTCCCTAACAGACATCCAAGTTTGAAGAATAATAGGCTCCAGGAAAAAAAAAAAATCGATGGGATGCTAAAAAACAAATGATTTTTTTTGTGGGATTATGGTGGAAAAACAGTTACAGGATGCCAAAAAACACTCACATCTAAGGGCTAAAATGCCAAAGGAAACACAGCTTCGGGTCACTAAAAACACAGTCTAGATATAGATAGATATTAAGATATTTATATTCAGTTATTTTATTTACTATAATACAAAGAAGAAAAAAGGTGCAAATCCCATCACTTTGAAGGCAGAAGCCAACACAAATGAGGCTGTTGTGTTTGATAAACGACAACAACTGATTATCAAAATAGCTGCTGATTAATTTTCTCGTCATCAATCACTAATTGTTTAAGCAATAGCTCACTTTATCTATGTTGCCTTCAAGTTGTCTGAAGGCTGTCCAGGAAATAAAGCTGAAGGGGGATACAAAAGAATACAACACTTTATCAGTCTGCTACTGGAATTCCAATGACATCAAAGATCCAAAATGCACAATACACGCCTTTGTATTTGAGGGTGAACGTTTGCTTTAAATGAAATTAATAAGCCATTAGCCCTGTAATTTTACTGTCAGGCAGATTTGACAGCTCATTTTACCTGCTGTGGCCGCAGAGCCAAATTTGCAGCAGCTTTTCTGATCTGACATGATCCTAAATCAGCAACAATAAGTATTCATTTCATGAGAGCACTGCGTTTAGATGCAACGCCTCGACATCATCCTCTAAACCTCTTTCTGATTTACTCAATTAAATGGGTCCTCCCAGGAGCTAGACCATGAAAAAACAACATAAATTGTACAACTAGACTGAGAAGCGAATAACTAGAAACAAAATTAAGCAAATGCAAATGCTGGAGAAGGCGGCGTGTGCTCTGCGAGCTGCCCAACACCACAATCCTTTCACTGTGATTAAGTCTAACTGTTGCTATGGCAACAAAGGGTCTACCCTTGCTTATCAATCGCTAATTAGTTTGTGGATGATAATAACTTGAGGGCTTAAGGTAAGACAACCACAGCCAAGATGGTTTCACTTCTAATCATGTGTCCTAATTGGGAGTCTGAAGTGTTTTACTCACACAACCAATAAAAACAGCAGGGGAGTGCAAGAGGTCATATAAGCACGCAGCTGCACAAACCGAGAACAAGATTAGTCAAGCCGCAGTGTGCATGTGCACTGAAAACAAGTCTATATAGAAATGCACAATAAAAGCACATTACATGACGTAATAACCCCTTTTTAAGATACAAGACATCACTACAATTGTACCGAATGAATAGGGATAGATGACATTTTACTTTAGTGGTGCAAATTTCATGAAAAAAAGAAGAAATAATCAGATTACCAAAACTAGTTGACCCAAGGGCTTTGTAGGCACTTAGTTCACTGATTAAAAAATACTAAACTAATTAAAAATACATCAAATTGTTGAAATTAGCATCACCTACAATGACCACCAATAAAAATGCTGTTTTCAAATTAATATACCTTTTATAATAGGATAGATTAATTTGTCATGATGATGTAAGACTAAAAAAGTAGCCATTCTGGTTTCACTTGTGAAACTTCAGAAAATGTGGTTATAATGCATCTGCACTTTTATTGACAGAACATTTTACTGCCGGACTTTAACTTGTAACAGAGTGCTTAATATTGTAGCTCAGGTGTGTTTACTCACATAAGGGATCTGAATACTTTAAAAGGTATCTACTGTGCCCATGTGCCCCACTATCTGACCACTAAACCGGTCTTTGCACCCCTAACATATTCCCCCTGCCAAGACAGAAAAGGAAAATACACATTTACTTAAAAGTGCTTTCAGTGTGGCTGCACAGACTGGATTCGGTACTGGAAAAATAACACAGTAAATGCATCACTGCCAAACATCAGACAGCCTGGCTCAGTCACTGCCTTTCCCATCAGCACTGCAAATAAACACTCAGTCCACTGTTTTTTTAAGCTGAACATTTTCCTTCTAACTGAAGAAAACGTTTGTCTGACAGAGTGGGAAAGATTCTGATGTTGTCCGAGTACCAGATTTTTACTAATACTTCACAGTACATCATGCAAAATAGTGCAAATGCATATGCATAGCTGGTTTAGTCAAACATAAACTGGCACATTAAAATGTGGGTATTATAATCTTTGGTCTGAATAATTAAATTACACACATATTAGTATGCATCTGATAAAAGACAAATGAAGAAGTGATAAAACAGTGAACTAGTTGATTACTACTGAAAACAAGCAACATATAACAGTGGGTCTTTTTTTTTACAGTGAAATTACGCCAGATAAAGGATGCTTTTTAAACCGCCCTGAGGCATTTGGTTGCGACGCAGGATTTTGAAAATATCCCCAATTTCACTGAGAAGTTAGAGAAAAAATAAAAGCATCAAAAATCCTAAATTAATTTCCCTTTTAAAGTGAACTCCAGCCCAACTGTTTCAAAGAGCTTGCTGTATTTATCTCTAATACCGCCACGAGGAGCTTGCCAGCGCCAGTATCTGTTATCTTCCACCTATCCTCAAATTGCCCGTTTCAGACTTTTGACAGTGGGTTATCGTTCATTTCAGTAAGTGAGGGTGGGGATTCTGCTTAATCTGTTGGCAGGAAACAAACATGGTACAAAGCCTAATTGAACTCGATTAACATTTCCCTGCTCACCAGATTTCCATTCTGCTGGATCACAATTGGTGAGGGAATTGGCCAATCTGCTGAGTGATAATAACAACTCCAGCAGCTCTGTGGCGACTGGGACAATCAAGCATAAGCTGCGTCTTTGCGGCTATACTACACATGACCCATAAACACGAAGGGCTGATTCCTCAGTCACTGTCCCTGAGTGTGCCCAGGATCTGAACAAAGCTGTTTGTCAGCTCGAAAAATGGTAACTAGTAACTGTCAGTTGTTTTGCCAAATGATCACAGAACAAATGTTTGCACGTCGCTCGGCATAGAAATCAGAATTTAATAGAGTCACATTCATTGACACTACATCGAAATGGGGTCTTTTAGCTACATCCAGATTTATCCACGCCATTAAACAAAGACAGGGCCATTTGTCAGGCCTGCCTTGTTTTTATGATTGTTATGTTTGTTTGTCTCATTTGTCCAACTGTGTAAAAGATCGGCGCCTCTTTTATAGAAAGGCTTTCCTACTCGTGTTTTATGCTAATAACCAAAACCAAATTAAGTGATTTAAAAGGAGAAAAAAAAAAAAATAGAATTACCACCCTGCAGTTGTGTGCTTCTGCAAACCAGTCAAGTTACAGTAAAAGTTTACATCCATTTGTCTCAAGACTCAAATGTAGCCATGACAGTTGATGATGCTTCAAATATGGCTGTTGCTGCAAAGAAGCAACATTTTCCAAAAAGTTGATGCTTCACACACACATCTTCAACCTGGCAGTTTTGAGATGGAAACCCAACATTAGCTTCACCAATAAAACCAAATGTTTCCCCCTTTGTTCCTGAGATATGATGTTTGGTCACAAAACATTATGTCACAGCGAAGTCGATTCTATGAAATTTGTATGTTTTTTTTTTCATTATTAGCAAATGAATTCTCGAGTTATGGCCAAAAAAAAAACTTTCTGAGGTCAAAGTGACCTTGACCTTAAAGCACTAAAATCGAATTATTTCATTCTTGAACCTAAGTGGACGCTTGTGCCAAGTTTCAAGGGGTTCGCTCAAAGCGTTTTCAGATATCGTGTTCACAAGAATGGATTGGATGGACAAACAACCCGAAAACATCCTGCCTCTGGTCATGGCTATCACTGGAAACATTAAAATGTGAGCCTGACGCCAACGGCAATTGGCTGCATAGATGCATAGATCATTTTAAAATTTATTTGTAAAAATCATCACCCAATTTACTGGCAAATATATACCCAAGTGTACATTCAAATCAAGGTTAAGTCAAAGAAGACTTTTACAAAGAAGGTCTTTTAAGTCTTAAAGCTAATTATACTTTCAAAACAGAAATATATGCCATTATTCAAAATTCATTATTTTTGTTTGACCCTCAATCTTAAAAGGATCACACTAGAAATTGGCCTCAAGTCATTTTCCACTTATCTACTGAAGTTGTTTGTCTGAATTTAAAATGCATTAAAATGCATAAAGTTTGATAGAAACTAGCTCTCTTCTTTTAGTGGAGCTGCTCCATATTGGATATATAGGGCAGGGTACTCAACAATATATTCAAAAAATAAATCTTGTGTGCAACTGGCTGCTGAGGCGATGCAACACAGATGTGACCAAGACGCTTGTAAACACGCATTTAAAAAACCAAACTACGATGCATTTGTAGTTTAAAGGGCACCACAATAAAGCTAAACAAATGTTAAGTCATCGTGTTCCTGCTCCATTTTACTGTCACTTGGGAACGAGCATGTGCTCCCTCTGGAGAGGAGGTGATCAGCTCATAAATTGGGTTACAGGTCTGCTGAGGGGTAATCGTATGCAGATTGAGTCAGGTCACCACGGAGACTCCTACAAAGTGTCTGTTCTCTCATAAGCACTCAAGGAGATGGTTCACGACCATTTTTCTCCATAAAGGCCCCAGTGTAATTCAATCAGAAGGAAGTGCATACATTCGGCCTGGGCTGATTGGATAAACACACAAGCATGTGTACACATGTCTACACACACACACAGTCACACACACACACACTCTATGAGGTGACGCGACATCAACCTTTACTTGCCCTCATGAAGTGCAGTGTCGTAGCTGGCCTGTCTCCAGGGTCCCGAAAGGAACTTATCAACTTCATAGCCACTTTTTTTGCCAAGGGAAGGAGGCAGGGGAGGAGAAAGATGTCTCAAAATCTTGACCTGCCATTTTCCTCCTTGTGAAAACGCTGTCGCAGCAGAGTGGGTCTCAATTAAGAGGAAAATAGCTCTGATGTGTGGGAAAGGTAACCTCTCTGCTGCCAGCGTACAGGAGGAGATTACCTGCATGATTGAAGTACCTCCAGCAGGTTGAAAAATAGAATGAGTCATCAACCAATAAAGCAATCAGCCACGGCCTCTGCATGTGAGAGTATGTTCACACACAATCTATACACACAAACACACAATACAGGACTTCTGCAACAATAAGCAACACTCAGACCTTGTGCTCAAACAGGAAATAATATTTTCCAAAATTGTGGGAGGAAAATTAGGAGCCGTGCACTGTTGATGTAATGGCACTACAACAATAAGGACCTGCAAATGCTACAATGGCCGGAGTTATGGCCCATATGGTAACATAAAGGAGACTATAACCACCTGGGAGAGAACACTGCTCTATAAATATACAGAGGGGCAGCGCAGAGGAGGGAGAAGCTTAAAGGAATAGTCAAACATTTTGTGAAATGTGCTTTTTCACACAAATAATTCATGTTATCTACAGAGCAGGTCGTGTTTCGCTTAGCTTAGCATAAAAACAAAAGATAGGTCATACAGCGATGCCTGGCTCTGTCCCAAGTGATAAAGTATGTCTATCAACTTCTCTGAAACGGACTAATAAACTAACCAGAACCTAAATGCTATGCTCACTGCCTGTATCAAGCAACCTGCAGTGGACTGAATCAAGATGATGGTTTACAAAACCTTAACCGAGTAGAAAACCCTTCTGTAACTTACATTAAATGAAACAGAGCTGAGACAATGCTGCCTCAGTGTGTTAGTTTTTGGCCACCTCAAAAAAAATAATCGATATCAGTTTAAGTTAACACTATGCATTGATAATTTTCATCCCTCTACCTCGCTATCAGTTAGTGATTTCTGATGGTGGAACTGAAGCTTTTATCTTAAAGTCACCAGGCTACACTGACAAAAACAGTAAATCTACTTTATAGAACAGGAGTTGCTGGTCTACTGCTGTCTCAATTAGTTAATGTGTAAGAAACAGTGGAGAAAAAATTCCAAATATAGCCTGCACTTAAACTGATGTTCATTAATTTAGGAAGGCATTTTCAGGCACCACAGTAGGCCAACATAAAAAAAATGCAGTAGAATGGTCAGACCGCCATGTTTAACTAAATATCTTTAAACGGTACAGTTATAGCTTGAAATGGCAACAGAATTAAATACATTTGCTGATTTATTTTACAATATTTTATTGCCAGGTGTCCAGTGATTGTTGTTAGCATGCAATCACAGGGATTATAGGGTCTATAGTTAAAGTTGCTGCACAGACGGACTGCACCATGGTTTTCCTTTAACACATGGACAGGAGTTTGGTATTGATACCCTAATTCCAACCATGCAAATAAAGCGAATGAGTTTATTTTCCACAAAAGTAAAGGAACTCAACATTTGCATAATTTTGTCTTGTTTTCTGTAATTGCGTGCCAAAAAGATTTAATTCCGATGAAAAGATTGATATTTTTGCAGGGGTGACTTCAACTGCCCAGCTGATTTCGTGATTGCGGTGACATTTGACTCCCATCCTCCTAGTTCCTCACAAGCAGATAAAACCTCTCTCTCTCTGTCTCTCTCCGTCTCGCCTGCACTTTACTCTCATGACACTTCATCTTCATTTGTCATTTGTCTCTCTCTGCCCAGCTCCCTCTTTTCCTTGACAGCCACTGGGCTGTCATTTATATGCAAATACTCATATGTGATTGGGAAAAAAGCGGTGAAAAAAACAAACTGCTTTTCTTCCTATCGCAAAAATAAACATTGCCCGCAATCTTGCTGGCTTCTCCCTTCCCTATCAGATTTGGCTCCCCTGATTGGACACGGCCTCCAGAGAGAGCGGCGCATGCTGTCTCCAATCACGGGTTAAATGCTGACGGGGACAGGGAGCACAGAGAGGTAGCTGATGGGAAAGGGGACAAGGCTAACTTTGCTGGGATGGACCCTTGCAGGGAAGAGAATAGGGAAAGAGGCACAGGGGAAAGTAAACACTCACACACATACATTTGCCAGGTGAGAGTAGCAGCAAAATATGTCTACAGACATGCCCCAACAGAAACCAATCATCTCATTTTATCATTTTTTTTAAATCAAGTTTATAGTCATCAGTTTTACCGCACTGTAAAGATGATCTGATCTTGTCTTTAAACTTGTGCACACTTATTTAAAGGGGAAACAGACAGTTTTTCAGCTTTTCCTCCCCCTGGAATTTTGACGTGTTGTTGGTGCTGCTGTTGCAAAGACAGTCGGATGGCTTCCCATTTTACTCAAAACCTAGCAGCTACCAAAATTTCCATAGCTACATCAGTTGTTCCGACGTCGGCCATTTCAGCCACTGTGGATAGTAACCACTAAGAACTTACGTTGATACTTTTGAGCAACTGCGAATAGCTACTGATAGATACCGGGGAAAACAAAAGCACTATTCATTTCCTTTGTGCCTTAAATCCAGCTAATCGAAAAAGCCGATGGAGTCATTATTCTATTGACAAAAAATTCTGCATTTCCTTCATAATTAAAAGGTAAATCAGAAAATGTGTCCCTGTAAAATTATTGCTGCACTGCAAAAAAACAGCATATGACTTTTTTAATTACCAAAGTGGGTTTGTTAGGACATTTGCAGCTAAAATGCACCAGAAAAAGCAAGACAATCATCACCGCATTTGACTTGAATTCCTCCTCTTTGCATGGGCACAGCACAAGAGAAGAAGACATGGTTCTATTTTTCAGTCGCAAAAGAAACAGATCAGTTTAGCTTTGTTAAGCAAAGACGTCCTTTTTCAAATGGTCGGTGACCCTTGCTGCTTTCACTTAATGTGTGCAATGCACTTGAGATGCAGATTTCTGCAAATAGGGTGATAAGTGGCGAGGTCGGTGCTGTTTATGCATTCCGGGATGACTGTCCTTTGTTGTGTCTGTCTTTTATGTTGCTGTGGGTAGCACTCACTGCTCAGCTATCACTGCTCATGGTAGCCTACCAAATCTTATGCTAATTTAAAATGAGAAGAGAGACATCAAACGACAGGACTATTTGATGGGAACCACCTCAAGTATCTGTCACAGGAAAAGTACTTTTAACAAGTGGTTATTGAGTGAATCCCTGTTTTACACAGTGGCAACAGAGTAGTAAACAGTTACACATGAAAGGCCATCTAAATATCATTTCAAAGGTGTGATATGTCTGATTTAGGGGGAAAAATTGGCAGACATGGAATATAATTTCATAAATATGTTTTCATTAGTGTCCAATTACCTGAAATAATGAGTTGTTGTGTTTTCATTTCCTTAGAATGAGCCGTTTATATCTGCATAGGGAGCGGATCCTCCTCTGCTGAGATTCCTCTTCTACCATGTTGCACTGCCATGTTTCTACGGTAGCCCAAAATGGACAAAGCAAACACTGACTCCAGGTAGGGCCAATCGAATTTTCATGTTTTTGCATTGTCTACCATGGTTCACTCTGTGATAAGCTGGTGTCACAAAAAACTGTGATTTTTTTGAAAGAGAAAATGCTCTATTCAGCGTGTAGAAGGTTTCAGTCTCCTTGTCCATTTGTTTTGGAGAGGAGACCTCTGAGGATAATTCAGCTCACTGTAAAAAACCTGCTGAACAATAACAGATTTCATGCTTGGCACACTGGATCAATTTCAGCTGGTTGCAATTTGCAATCCTCACCGCTAGATGCCACTAAATCTTTCACACAGCTCCTTTAACTGGTAAAAATGTAGCCTATACATGTTTCCCTAATTTCATCTCATTCAGTGCATTATGAGGATGCAGAATAGAAAGTAATGCCTTACCCTGCATACTGTATTAAGCAGCACTGCACTGCATAGAAACAGAAGCACATTTCTCTTCAAAGATCGACGTAAATCAGCCTGTTTGACTCCACATAGGTAATCAGGGCTGTTTTCCCTTCCATGCCCAATAGCTCCGATGTTACCTTTGTGATGAAAACCCATCACATCGCTTTATATCCAAATTTGACAAAGTGTCTTATCATCCTACTGGATCATCTCAGTCTGTGATGACTCCCGCTGTGGCTTTAAAGGGGTGATTATGTCTCCCAAACAGCATTTTGATTCTCCTGGGCAATCAAACTATGAAAATTGACTTGTATCCATATGTTTATTCTCAGTTCGTGCCTATTGCAGGAGAACATTTGACAAGGAGCAGATGTAAAAGTGATCCTGTTACGGCTGGGGTGTCTACTCCAGAGAGAGCACTATATAATCAGAAAATCATCCTTCTGTTCCCCACGGCACCAGTAATCCTCTCATCTAACAAACAGCCTTGGGAGGCATCGAGACGCACAACATAAACAATACTGACTCCTGAAAAAAAATACCCGAGTGCTGCATTGCAGACATGACTGCGCACATAGGACAAGAGTGTGGATAAGACGTTCTTTCTACACACTCTCACCCACCCACACAGGTACAAAATACACAGCAAGAACACACACACACACGCACGCGGGGAGCAGGCCACATGATCCGTGCTGCCTCCGCTGGCAGCTCTGTCAGCCTGTTATTCTGTGCTGTATCATGGCAGTGTGGGTGCGTTAAGCCGGTGACTCAGACCCTCGCCGGGTCCACTACAGACACCGACACACCATTTGGGCGTTGTGCTCCGGTGCCCCTGCGAAATGAGCGTTGGTGAAAATAGAGCGTGCCCAGATGGATAGAGAGCCTTGTCACATCAGCCTCTGCGCCAGTCGTCTGTGAAATGATAAGATGGCAAGAATATGTAACAAAGCAAGCAGCGGGCGCCGTCCTGATGGGCGCTGGTGTCAGCTCTCATACGTCAACTCTGACCCTATTTTTTGTCTCTCATTTTTTCCCACAGTGTTAACTACCAGAGCATCATCCCTGCCTCTTTTGTACTTCTCTCTCTCCTCCTCTGTCTCACCCTTCCTCTATCTTTGAGCTATTCAGTTTGGTACAGAGGAGTGGGAGGGTGAGGGGAGGTTGTGCCGGCAGTTCAAAGAGAGAGGAAGAAAATTATGATGGAGAAATGATTCAAGCTGCAGATCAGCAAGGACAGTAGGGTCCCCAAAAGCCACACAAGTAAGGGCGTCCGTGCTGTAAATCACTTCACCATTGGCAATCGCTGGTAATTCAGCAGAAGTGGACGGTGACTCCGTTTTTTGATAGATATGTTCTCAAGGTCGAGTGTATTTAAAAAAAATAAATAAATAACAGGAATATTGAAAGGAATTCAGAGGTAAGGAATTGGGGAGATGCAGTTTGATGCAATTCTGCCAGACACACAAACATAGCCGCATACTTACAGTCAATATGTGTGCACACATGCACCCCCCCCCACACACACACACACACCAGTCGCAGAGGCATTGAGGGATCCAGGGAGCCTAGTGGCCTGGAACAAGAGTAGAGCCAGAGCTTCCCATTAGAGGACATTACTGTCAAACACTGGAACGAAAACTACCTGCTGTACACTGATTACCAACCTACCTCCCGCTACAATCCAATTACAAACTAGATAATATGATGCACTGCACTCATTCTCTGTGACAGTGTTCAGCCAGTGACATCGGGAAGTGAGGACAGCTGGCTCAGATGTTTCCTGAAAATGCCGATGCAGGTTTATTTCACATTTCGGCACAGGAGGTGCTATGTTTTGCTCTGTCTTGCTGGTATGTCCATTGCTTTGATTGGGTTTTTCTGGATGGGAGATTACGGTCTCACAGCCCAAAAGAGGGAGTTAAACCCTGACTGTCACTCATAACAAACACTATTAAAAATGAATAATTTTACTTGATTGTTACACTCATAAAAAGTTGGACCAGGGTCAAGTTTCATTATTTATCAGAGCAGTGCACCATAAAACGGATCAAAGCTGCAATTAAAAAATAAATAGCCAGGGTTGAGTTCTCTCATCATTGACAGCATTGCAGCAATTGGACAACAAAGCTTCCCAATCTTGCCCTCTAAATCCACAGAAAAGCACATAGAAAGTATCCAATACTGAGTGACAAAATATGTTCTCTGTAAAAACAGCCAAAACAAAACCTTGACCTTTGAGATAATTTCAATTAAAAGCCAAAAGTCATTAAAATGTGTTTCTATTCTACTGTTCTTGCATAGCCAGACCAGTCTCAAACATTAAGAGAAGTTTTAGTGTGTAAGTTGCTAACTGAGAGCACAGCTGCAGCTATTATTTTTATTAGCAACTAATCTGCCAATTAATTTCATTAAATGTATTAACTGTTTAGTCTATAACATTTCAAAAACATTGTGAAAAATGTTCATCACAGAGTCCAAAGTGTCGTCTTTCGTTTGCTTCTTCTGTCCAAAACCCCAAAACTCTTCAATTACTAACATTGACAGTTACTAATTTGATTAAATCTAAGAGGTTGTTATTGTTTCACACAATGCTAAAACCAAGTATTGAGATAGGTCTGGCTATGTAAGACTAGTTTCACGTAGCAACAGGGATTTTGAAAATATTCACACGCAGATATCAGAGAGGAAGGAGTCTCTTGTCTGAAAAATGTTTTTTTTTTTTTAAAAAAAGGGGGAAAAAAGGCCGATATCAGCCGTAAATGCACAGTCTACATTCTGTGAGTAATACTACTATTCTCCTAACTTTATATGGACCCTCTAATCCCATTTATTGACTTTATTTAGTGATGCAGCACTGAATAAGTTCTCTCTCCCAAATAGCAGACATGCAGAGGCCGTGCTACAAGTCAATTATTAACATTTTTTTTCTACAGACTAAAGATGACTAAGAGTCTCAAAGAGCCTTTTTGAAACTATTTTACCTCTGAAAGGCAGTTTCCCTGACATTTTAACTCAAATTACCTGCAAATCACACACTAACTTAGTCTGGTGATGCAGTATATTGTAAAAGCATGATTCACAGTGTTTGCAGGTGGGAAGCCAATAAGGGATCGTGTCTTTGTCACTACACTGGGGACTCCTAGGTTGCCTATCTGGTGGTGAAATCTGGAGAAGAAAGAAACAACTTCTGGCTCAAAGGAAAATAAGCTGTTGGCACATCTTGTGTTTGGGAACACTGTTGTCTACTGCCTCCTCAGGCCAACTCTGGGAGTCATCAATGACAAGGACAGCAGTGTGAGGGGAGACAATCACTCCAAAATCAGGAGATGAAAGGAAAAATGCACAACACTAAATTACAAGAGGATACAGGCAAACAGCAGACATGCACAGACCTAGCCACAACTCAATCATTTCCAATTTTTGCTCCAGACTAAAGATGACTAAGAGTCTCAAAAGAGCCTTTTTAAAGCTATTTTACCTTTGGGAGGCGGTTCTCCTGACATTTTAACTCAAATTACCTGCAAATCACACAGTAACTTAGTCATACTGTAAGTCTAGAGAGGCAAGTGAGTCATCCATTGTACCATTCGAGCTGCGAGCCTTAGCATCATGAATTACTGAAAGCTGGTCTGAATGTAAACCATTCCAAAAATCAGTCCGAGAGTATCCAACCTAAAGCAAGTTAAATACAATAGAAAATGATTTGATTTTCTTTTGTAAATAAATAAATAAATAAGTCAAAATAATGCATATTCTGAATGAATAATATTAAAACACTGCAAAGAGGGAGTACTTGTATTTAGGTCAGAAACACTTTCAACTATGAAACTAATTAAATAAGAGATGAACATGAGCCCAATCTGGTCATTTTGAGATACTTTTCAGTTATATAACCATGCAGGCATACTTTAAGTCACACACACAAACACAGCTATATGTTCCACTCAATACACACATAAAAAAACAACAACTCCCTCAACACACAAACTCTAATTCCCTTATCTCTCAGCCAACCGGCTGATAACAAGCAGTTCATTTTCCTGATTCGAAATAAGCCATCCTATTCTGCTCCAATTAGAAGCTTAGTAAGAATTCCATTACCATGTGCTGCACCCCATCTTCTCCCTCCAAATGCACCCATAGTTCAGGGGTGGGGGGTGGGGAGTTGTGGGAGCTGAGGTGCAAAACAGTTTAAAAAATGTATTCATGCACAGTGTCAGCAAATTAGAACCTTAATGCAAATTGAATTTACAATAAATCCACCTGGAGCTGCCACACGAGGGGGAAAAAAAGGAAAGAAGAGGCAGAGAAGGGAAAAAAGCCAAGAAAATGAAAATGGAGATCCTGGCACTATGAGCATACATTTGCATATACATAATTAATTAAACCGGGGTTCAGTGCTTTAGATGGATGACCGTCTGAGGGGAAGCCGGGGAGCTACGGAAAGTAGAACAGTAATAAAAAGGTTAAAGAAAAGGTGATTCTTATTTCAGGGAAGGAAATACTCACTAGGATTCAACTCACTGACACATCCATGTTGGTGTTTATGCATGCACAATCTATTAAAGCCTATGCATTGTTGTTGATGCACAACCCAAAAAAAAGGTATGAATGCCAATTAGCACCACTCACTCAGTTAGCTTGACAACAGCAAAAATAACACTCAAAAATAATCTAAAACCCTCCAGTGAAAGACTCGGTGGGCTTGTTAGCAAGAATCGCAGGTTCGGGCAAGGTAACACTGGGGTAATCCAATATAAACAAACTATCCGCAGAGGTGGTTGAGTACACTAAATTAATGCAATTGTTCCTCGGCTGTTCAGACTGGCTCTCTCATTTGGTAAGTGCTCCCACTGCAGCTGCTGAATGTGGGCATGCAGAGAAGTGAAGGCCTTTGAAGGTGTCACCAGCTTTGAAAAAAATAAACCTGTAGATGATTTCTTTTTTTCATATTTCCTTCCAAATATGCTGGTTTACATTTTGTTTATAGCTGCAGTAAAGGGCTGTGATGTCTGGGAGTTGCATTGAAAATTCATTAATGCAGCTTGCTTTAGAAGTAAACGTCAAAGCAGGAGATCCAGCTGCTAATATCAATGTAATGTGAGGGCGCATTATTTTAAGCATGTTCACAGCCATTTACAATCTGAAAAGTAGTCTAAAATATCGACATGACCAAAATAAAAAGGGTGAAAGCATCAAATCATTATCAGACATCCTACACTTTGGTTTAAATGCCACTATTATTACTAAAAAATTAAACAACAGCAAATTTGGCAGATTTGCAAACACTGTTAGAAAGGGCTCTATTTCAATGAAAAATCATTCGAATACATAAGATATAAATAATATATAGAAGAAATACAAAATAGAACCCTGAAACTTTGAAGTAATTAAATTCTAAAAACTCATTTAGATGACATGTGATTTTAGTCATTGCAGGTCATTTTTGATATCAAAATGTCTTTCTGCATTGCCTGTTAATGTAAAATTGCCATTTTTAATCACAAACTTTTATCTGTTAATCAACACAGGCTTGGTTGCTGCTTTGCTCTAGATGTGCAGTCAGTAAATCACATCTTACATAACGTGTCTGTACTTCTTCATATGATTATTTCATTTATTTGTCATCATTTATTGAAATGCCTTGTTTACTCACCTAATATTGAACACTACAGGTGCCCATAGTTAGCTGGCTGTGATAGACCATGGGAGCAGATCTGGGGATGAGGTGGCGAGCGACGCAGGGGACATGTCCAGACTGCAGAAAATGTAATATTTTGATGCTCAAAAATCTCTGGCATGTTAAGATGACTTGATTGAGGGTTCTGTTTGTCACATAGTTACTTACCAGGATCAAAAAGATTAAAAAAAAAAAAAGCTACACTCACTGCAGTTATTCCCATTTTCTTAAAAAAAATTGAGCTCAGACATTCGTCAAGTCCAAATGCCCAGTCTTGTGATGTTCACAATACAGAAATAATCAGTGTCTGCCTCATGCTTGCTCCAAAATTTTATGGGTTCTCCATTGGCCCATGCTACAGCCTTCCAAGTTTCATAAAAACCAGGCCAACAGTTTTTCTGTTATAATCCTGACAAACAGACAAAGAAACAACAAAAAAGGACGACCTCCTTGGAACAGAAAGGCTGACCAATAATGACAAAGATAATTTTTTGGCCCTGGCAGTTGGACACCAGATGGTTCAACATCATCTTGCTGTGGTATGAATGTGCATCTATGAAAAAAAAGCTTTTCCTTTGCAGATAATGAAGTCATCTTTGTAAAGACAGAACATTAAAAGTTCCCTGGCTACTTGAACAGATAACGTTGGAGAGGGGTAGAGGTCAGAGTAAGACAACTACAACTACAGTGTATCTGTGCAGTAGGTGCGCTGGATAAAAAGCAGTGGCTCTGATATTGATCAAATGCTAAGACCGCTGCTCCGGTGTATCAATCAAACCAAACCAGCTCTGCTCTTAAGTCATCAATAGTAAAGTATGCCTACCTGGATTGCAACTCCAACACATTTTCGTCCTTTTTGATATCACTGGCAATATGAAGAGCCTTTTTTTCTTTTTTAATCTGCCTCTGTCTCATTTATCCTACCTTGGCTTTCCCTCCACCAGTAATCAAGGAAAATCAAGGAGGCAGTGCCCTTGGTTGAACTTTTGAGAAAAAAAAAAACATGATAAAGGCTTTGGGCTGTAAGAGAGCTATGAAAAAAACTTTAATTCCCTTGCTGAGATGAAGAGGATGTCATAAAGAAATTGAATTAGATTTTTCTTGCTGTTAAAAGGCTACAGAGGTCTGATGGGATGAAAAAAGGCAGTCATTGTGAGACTTTGACAAAGCATCAGGCTGGTACTCGCTCAAAGGTTTGACAGAGAAACAAATTATTTTAGAAATTCCTCTAATGTTGACTGTTGTGTTTAGTTAAAACTCATCCGTGCTGCATTTGGAAAGGCTTTAAATTCCAATAGCATAAATACACTTTCACAAACAAAGCAACCAACAAACATGATCTAAATAACTCACACAATCAAATATCATCATCACATAATGAACCCTTGAGGATTCGAACTGAAGGATTAGTTTAGACGTCAGTCACACCACCATTCCCCTTTTTCTGTCAATCTATTTGAGTTTAAAGTCAGCACAAATGGCCAAGTTGTCATCTCTCCCTTCTCTGTCTGCAGAGAAAATTATAATACAGAATGCAGCGTCAGTATTTTAAGAGGGACGCTGTCTTCTTTTTTCCTCCACTATGCCAGAAAGTTGCAGCTTGCAAACCACTGTCACACACGTCTTAAAGCAGCCTGTGTTTTTCATGGTGTATGGGAAGCAGTAATGTGGAATAAAGACTAAAAAAACTATTTCAACCACACGATTCTTAGGGCACATTCTCACCTAAAGTTTGGCACACTCTATGCAATTTGGGAGTGAAATTGCAACATTGCTGCATTTTTTTTTATTTGGGTAGGGTTAGCGTTCACACTGCACTTCGTCACCGGGTCAAAACTCGTCTATTGGACAGGATATCCAGGCATTACAACACTATGTAGTCTCAGAAATAAAGGAGCAACACCAAATTTATGTGGTCTTGGGCTTTCTGGTTTTTCTTTGTTAATAAGAAGGCACACAAAATGAGCAGATGAAAAGAAAACAAGTTCTCAAGCATTTCACTCTTCAAATGAGATGTGTAAAAGAGAAGACGGGCCCAGATGAGAGGGATTTGTTGTCCTTGTTCCACAGACAAGCAAGGTATGGTCATAGTAAGTTATGGATTATCTGCTTTTTGGTCCAGTTCCCATATTTGGGTTGGATTGCATTCTCACCCAAAGTGAACTGAACTCTCGTGCACTTGGAAGCGAACCAAGATCCAAGTTTTAAGCTGGACCAGAGTGGGTTGTTTGGTGGGAACCAGCATTCAACTGAGCTTTCACATCGCCCCAAACCAATTTGATAAAATGCTCCAGGATTCACAAAAACAGACCAAACAGCTCAGGTGTAGTTCCTCCTTCAGTGTCCTTGAAGACAGAGGGGACATGCTTTCTAGCTCACCCTGACCTCTGGCCTGTCTTTAAGACAAGCAAGCAAATCAAGGATGTCCCTGAAATTATGTCTCAGGCCACAAGTCATAAGAAATAAACCAAAAAGTAAAATAAATATCAAAGTTTATTTGACAAAATACCTGTCATTTATCATCCCTCTACTCCTGCTATCTCTCTGTCTCTGCCATCTTGCTACACTGCACATTATCTAATAAAGCAAAAATGCCATGAAAATAACCTTAAAAACCCCTCAGCCTGCCAAATTCTGACACCAGCCCAATTGAGATGCCATCATAAATTCTGGAGTCTGTGATTCTTTTATAGACAGTATGGGAAGAGGTGAGCTAAATGGCTGAGAGAGATGGTTGCCAGTAATGTATGAAAGGGGGAGGAAAAAAGGGGAAGGAAAGAGAGAGACACAAATGCAGAAAGAGAGAGAGACGGGGCGTGTGTGTGTGTGTGTGCGTGTGCGTGTGCGTGTGTGTGTGTAGAGGGGGATAGAAAGAGACAGACGAAAACAGACTCAAAGACAGGCTGAGAGCCCATCTCCTAACTGCGTGCATATTAATGCAGCACTGCGGAAATCCAGCCAGCAAGGCAGCAGCCAAGGTCACCAGAGATTACCAGGACCATGACTAAACAGGCTGGGCAACGATTACAGAGGGCGCCCTCCTCTCCTCTTCCCATCAACCCAGCCATCTGGGCTATCAGGCCATCATCCCCGCCACCTCTATCACCCCACGTCCGTCCGAGCCCAGGCTCAATCTGATGGGTGATCGCTAATAAACCAACAAGTCGCCTCCTTCTCGGTGATCCGTGAGAGTGGGAGGCGGGCTGAATATATGAATTTTGATCAGGGTGCACATAATACCAAGGGTTGTGATGATGTAACAAGACAGAGTTTCTTGCCTCGCCTTCACAGTCTCTCCCGCTGCCACCCTCTCTCTCCCTCCTGCAGTCCTCTTCCCAGCAGTGTGGGTGGGGATGACAGAAAGGAAGGAGGGACGAAGGAGGGAAGGTGCTGGATTTGATTGATTACGTCAGCTACCAATTGCAGATGAGCCACTGCAAACCCTCCCTCCCTCATCATCTTCATTAAACAGACTGTGTCAGTAATGAGCTATTTAAGGCCAACGCTTTCCATTAGCGCTCATCTGAAGATGCGGGTTGGGACAATATACATGTGTGTCATAAGGCTTTGTGAGAAAGGACTACTGGCAACACAAGGTGGTCACACGCCACATGGGAGCTTTCAGGGAGGCACTGAATACACACTGTTACAGATGTTTTTGAAAGCACCTTTAATTCCCCCCAAAAAAACTGATCCACTCACATAGAAAAAGCGAGTGGTGCTATAAAAAAAGCCCATTGTGCACCAACACACACACGTTTCAGGAGCTTCTCAAGACATCCTCAGCACAGGACTCCCTTTCGATTAACAACACAAGTTTCCTGCTGAGTCTGAATATACGGCTCCTTGCCAAGCGACAACTACACAATCGATTCTCCACTTTGATGATCTTCTAATGAAAGCAGTAAACATGCAGATTAGAGTCTGTCAGCGGCCTTTCTAAACGTGTTTCCTCCACCCCACCCACCCACTTTATCCGCCATCCACTATTTAAGAAACCATCAAGAATAACACATACTGTGATAAATAGTATTTGTCAAAGTCACAAAAACTCATTTTGAGTTCATTTATATTGTCAATATTATAACTGAATACAAACCAATACATAAGTTACTGCTGACTGGTTTGGGCAAAACAAAAAACATGATGTCAGATAGACAAGTAGAGTCAAATTAATAAGCAATTTGGCAGTGCTGGAAAGTAAAAACATTTACACACACACTGTTCTGTTTTAGGTACTTCAGTATTTATAATTTTTGTTACTTCTGATACACTGCTTATCAGAGAGAAATACTGTTCTTTTACTTGATTAAACAAGGTTCCTACACATTTTCCATTTCAAAATCCCATACTTTTCCAGACCCAAATGTCAAGACTTCTTAGATTTGGTCATACAGTCCACTCTCCTTTGCATAAAGGTGGACAACATTCAAGTACGAAACGTCTCTGCCCAAAGGGGAAGTAAACTACCCAGTGATGCCTATCCTCATTATATGTTCCCTAACATGTTCAATGAATAATTTAATTTTGTTCTCCCTATATTTTTAGTCTCTGTCATAAATAAGAACTGAAAATGAGTTCAAAAATGTAATTTTTATGATGTCTGTGCAGCCTCGTGCCATTTATTGTGTCCTAAGGGTATGGTTTCCTTACAAAGAAAGATAGTCCGTTTACTTTTCTAATGACCACAACATTGCATAAGTCAAAAATGTTCAGACAAGCATAATATTTTGTTATTTGTGATGCTTTGTATATTTGTAGGTTGTGACATAAAAGCGTAAAGCATTCTCACACACCACATACTTCTTGCCTTGGTTTTGACAACATCAAGCTCGCTCTGGCCCACATTCTCAATTTCAATTTATATTAAGAAATTCTGAACTTTCTCTTTTTTTACAAACTTATCGAGATGTGAAAATTACTAAAATAAAATTCCATACTGTGTAGGAAGCATTTCATTTCTATGATAGTTAACAAGGGAGAAATGTCGCTTGTGACAGGGATATATTCGGTTTATCAGAGTTTAAGCCCAGGTGTCTGTCTGTGGGTTGACCTTTGTGCAGACTTTCAGCCTGCCAAGATTAATTTGTTACTACTGTACACTACAGTGGCTGCTTAAATGGAAACTTTTGGTACAGTCACACCATTATCATGCTCTGCGTACCCCAGAGGCCAGATGTCACATTTTCAGGTCAGAATATCACTTTCTTTCAGGGTGATAATGACAGTTTATTGAATATAAATTTAGTAATGTACCATTTTTTTTCTCAAATAGGTTCCCCACCAGGGTACGATAACTATAATGAGGTCCTCCAGTACATTTCAATTTCATTTCTTATCCTATGAACCCTGTAAACAGCTCCTCAGATCAACACATTGACAAGTGGAGCCGGCGGTAATGACTTCTTTTTTTTTATTGGAATTAATCTGTCTTGCAGAATGTTGGAGGAGATAATTAACTGGTGCTTTCATCTTCATTTTAACTGGCATGTTCATTAACGAATTTGCCTGGTATCCGGTAAGAAAAGAGACCTAATGTTTCTGTTAATGAAAATAAACAAATAAATTACTTGGACCAGAGGCAATCAAGTGGAGGCAAGGTTTTGGCAGGGTGACAGGTATCAAGGCTCACACAGCCAGCTTCATTAGCTGGAATAGGGCAATCATGTAAGGATCATGCGGGCGGCGCGGACGTAATGATCATGATAATGTCAGCTGACAAATAATGATATAAACAGGTCCCTAAGGCTAGCCCATCACCACTTTATCAAACCATGTCTTCATTACTTCCTTTACATTTTGACACAGAATGATAATCGGAAAACTTTTTTTTTTTTTTTTTTTTTACTGCATTATTTTCAGTGGCTACTGGACTGACATCGTGCATTTCACCGTGTCCTAGAAAGCAAAAATACTTCAATATTTTAAGTAAACAGAGACTGCATTTTCAAATGAAATATTCCTTAGAAAAGATTTACAACCCAAGAGGAAAAGACAGTACTCTTACTCTTGGGCACTGAAATGCACCTGAAAAGAGTCAAACTGACTCTATGTCATACCTCGTCAGATGACTTATGTAATCTCAGTGCTTGCCCAAAACCCGGTATTGGGTAATGGAGCCCAGCTGTCAAAGATGCTTAATCTTTCTGTCAGGAAGGTGGATATATTTTAAGAAGGGAGAACATATTTTTCCTATCTAGTTCCTGAAAAGCTTCTATATCTCTGCTCAGGCAGTCATAATAGCATCTGAAATATCATATTAAAGTAATAAGGATGGTTTGATGGTCGGATAGATAGCAGGGTAGAATTTGAAAAACCAGCAACGAAAGAATGAGCGTTGTTTCATTTCTTTACTTAAAATATGCATATTTTAAGCTAAATTTATCCATTTATGTTGATTTGTTGTTTTGAATTTAATGTTCCCACACATTCAAATGTTGTTTGTTAGACTGCTGCAAAAAGGCCCTCTTCACTACAGTTTACAGTAAACATGGTCCTGTCATGATGAGAGCTGAGAATATGCTTCTAATAGATATGCAAAAAAGCTGGTGATTATGCAGCTACAGTCCCTTTAAGATATCAAAACAAAAAAGCAAAAATTACACCAACGGCTGATTTGCTTGTACACTACACATAATATTTGCACCCACATCAGATCAGATTTTAAAACTGAATTTTCAGGGCGAAAGCCCTGTCGATAAAAAGCAAAGACCAAGTTATTTTATCATGCGATTTTAAATCTGCAAAATAATCAATGACTGCTTTTCTCTTATCATTCATTTGATGTTTAACTTAAAGCATACGCTGACATTTACTAGTCAACAAATTCCATAAGAAGACCCACCAGTGGATTAGTTCGACTTCCAATACATTCCTCACTTTCCAACTCCATCTCAGGCAGTTGGCCAAAATCCCATCCTCCCTACTGAAAACAACAAAACAAGCTCACATATGTAAAGAAAGAAGAGGCTGAATTATTTCGAAAACAGGTGGCCACAGTAGTCTTCAGCAAACATTACTCAGAGTAAATAAAATAAAGAGTAAATGCATTTGTTGTTTTCAGCTGTGGATTAATGCACATTTGGGGCTGCAATTACTAACTGCAGCAGGATTTCACGTGTGGAATTGACTCAAAATAAACTGCAGTGCCGATAGTGATCATAAGGAAGAAACATGTCACCCAGAAGAACTGGTTTGTTAATGGTTTTAGGACAACAATGGAGTGCTATGACAGGAATATGCTATAAAAAGGCTATGGATACAAAGCCAACTAGAATTACGCCTCGTGGTTGTATGCCTCCGCCAACTAGTCAAACTGCAGTTTACTCTATGTCTGTCCAGACTCATGCAGCCATGACACAATACAGTGCTTCAAATGTAGAAGCTACATATTCTAAAACATGGATGCTTCACACGCATCTTCCTCCAGGCTGCCGAGGATATCGATACAATCAGCACAGTCTCAAGGTGGGTACTCAAGTTTAGTGTCACCCGTTCAGTATCTGACCAAATGTCTCCCCTTCTGTTTCTGCGTTATGATGCTGAGTGATTGCCAGATATTTGTTTTTGCTGAACATTACAATGTCACAGTCAATCTGACCTTTGTGAAATGAACCTTGACCTTTTTGTGAAACTTTGTCATAATTAGCATAATAGTGTAGTGTCTTGAATAATGTCTAAAAACATTTTTTTTAAGGTCAGAGTGACCTTTGAGCAAAACAAGTAAAAGACAACTGGTACAATGAGATCCAAAATCTAAGATGACAGCCTCTTATCACAGTACCAATATTTTGTCAATATATTGCCAAGCCCTATTTTCACACTGGACCAACCCAAGCACTTACAGGAGTGTAAGTAACCAACTGAGTTTTTTGTTTGGTAAATGAAATTCCTCAAACAGGAACTTCAGCCTCCTCTGTAAGCAAAATCTCCCAAAATGTCCTAAAACATTTAGGTCTTACTTCACTTCATACAGCAGGTACTCGAAGCCATTCCATAATATATCACACACTATTCTTGTTACATATTCACTCTGCAAAGTGCAAACCGAAAAGTTTGCGCACAGCTTGGTAGGTTCCCTGTCGCACTTTGAGATACTGTTTCATACAATGGCACTCTAGCAAACTGGCTTATCACCTCCTGTCTCCTCCCCCTCCCTCCTTCTCTTCCTTTCCCTCAATCTTTCGCCTCTTTTCACTCCCCTTGCGTCCCTCCTCTCCTCGCTGTAGCTGTACACAGTATTTGTATATCAGTCACTGAGGAGCTGTTTCTCTAGTGGCACTGGTTGTCGCCCTAGAGTATTCTTGTCTGGCGTCACAACACAACTTGGAGATCAGAGAGCCGAGCACTGTGCCTCTTAATGGAAAGATCTCCCCCCACAGGCTCCTCTACCGCACGCATTCTCTCCTGCTTTCATTTAATCCTCTCTCCTCGCCCGCTCCTCTTATATTTCCCTCCTCTCCTCTTTCCTCCAACCCGCTTTTTCCTCTTCCTTCCGCTCTTCCCTTCTGCAATCCACTCTCTGTCTTTCCTTGTCCTCCTCTCCATCTCTGTGAAACCTCTCTTAACTCTTATCCCCCCCACCCAACCCCTTTTCTCTTTTCTGCTCTCTTCCTCTTGTGTGCTTGTTTTGAACACACCAGAACCAGGACATGGGTCTCTGGGGGTGCCGGGGCTTCTTATATAACATTATAAAAAATTCACACATTGCATGTTCTTATTACGGAGAGGAGAAGAAGAAGAAGAAGAACAAGAAGAAGAAGAAGAAGAAAAGAGGGAGGAGAAATGTGGTTGTTGGGGGGGTTAGGAGGGGGCTGCAACCACAAATTAAAAATAACTAAAAATACAAAACAGCCTGCAGTGTCGTTTTGGCAGCCGGGATGTTGAATCCTGCCTCCGCGCATGATCAAAAACAAGCTAGCCAGCTCACAAACCGTCTCTGAAATACAGTACAGGAGAGACGAAATGCTGCACAATTCCTTTTCATATCCACCGCCACATCTGCATAATGTGTACTTTGTTGCACAGCGCAAAGTTATTCCTTCCCGATATTACTTCTCTGATGGAGGTTTCCTCATGAAAAAACAATACAATTACCATTAAATTGATGCCTGTCACGCCACAGCCCTATTTCCACATTATCAATCATCAAAGGGGAGTTATTGTGGAAGCTGCGATGGATTCTGGCGCCTAATGGTGCGCCACTTACAATATTCCCCTCGTCAACAGATATGAAAGGCATTCCAAACAAATATCATAACAAAGCCAAGCTTCCCATTCGTGAGGCGAGTCATTTTTTCTGCTAGCCACAACAAGTTGAAGCAAAATTGCACCAATGATGGAGTCATTGGTCATTTTCCTTCTCGTGCAGGCATGTAATATAGCTGATTTAAAAGCCATAAAAGCCTGTTTACCACTGCTATTCACAGATCATCTGCAGAGCATGAATTATTAATCAACCAGAGTGTCTCTTTCTTCCCTCTCTCTCTTCCCTTCTCGCTGTTTAAAACGCCGTTCCATAATGTCATGCAGAGCCATTAGTCATTACTCAACTACCTGTGAGGGAGAGGGGGACTCTGGGTAGTTCTGTATGTGGTGAGAACATGTTACCAAATCATTTGACTCAAATGATCATCTGCAAGGTCAAGTCAAAGATGTTCTCTTAATATTGCTCTGTCTCTGTTCTCTTTACAGTTCTTGGTTCAGCACACGCAGAAGAAAAACTCTTGCACAGTCACATCATGCCCCTCTCTCCTTCTCATATGTTTCTCAGTTTTCCTCAATCCTCATATTTTCTTTGTCTCTTGGGTAGAGTAAAGGCTCGGCATCACTCTAAATGTGGTCTAGCATGGTTGTTTCTTGGCAATGGAGCCCTTATGTCTGCAATGTTAATGAGGAATTATCAGAAATTAATTAAGATTAAAAAAGGTCCCAAGGTGAAGGACTTGCTTATTACAGTGCCATGTAAATCTTCTATAATCCGCGAGCACAAGAGCTAGCCAAACACTGTGGAAATGCGCTGCAAGACTGCATTGTTTGCTCTCAGACACACTCTTATGTAGTGAACATGCAGGCCAGTATATCCAGTGTGCAGCACAGCACATCCACATGGAAAAGAAGAACAACTGTTGTTTGCTACACTCTTCATACAGGGAAACTCACAACAGTAAGAATTACAGGAAGAGGAAGATGGAGAGGCAGCTATGGGACGTAGGGACAAGGGCGTGTCTTCTCCTGTGAACAGGTGAAGAAAACAGCGCCAGTGCCGGATTACACCGTGTCATGCAGGGCCACAAATCCTGCATTAGCAATCCATCCTGTGTTGTGTGCTCATTTGTTGACTAATGGACAAATGCCAATGACACACTTTCCAGTTGCCTTCCCGCTTGTATCATTTCCTGCTTCTGGCGGTGCTCGTGTCACACGCCAAAAAAGGTCACAGCATTACAGTTAGACTGACGACCTCCTCGTGCCGTGCTTTTTAACTACACTATTGCACGCTGGGCCTCATGTCAGGGGCTTTCTTCCTTAGCCGGGTTTATCATTATTCAAAGGTGGAGGGACCTGCTGTGTTGCCACAATAGACGGCAGCTCAAGGTTAATCAGTGCATCAGAAAAAGTGGCTCTTCCATGTAATAAGGGCGATGCTTGTTTCTTCCCGACTGGTGGCGCATTATGTGGTGGACGCCAGCGGAGCGATGTGACAGTTTACATCAAACATCTCTGTCTCACCCATCATGCATCTCTGGGGTACGGGCCAAGTCCTTGTTGAGATCTGGATGCCCGACATGGAGCCGACAGCAGCTCGGGCTCCGATCACACAACAGAGTCATCTCTCACAGAAGTGTGAGCACACTGACACAGCAGTATTCTGCGTAATAAATAAGAAATGAAAGCAGGAGGCGCTGGCTGGCCGGCCTCTAAAAAGTTCAGCATCAAAGTCGTCCGCTTCTGGCTTTTTACAGAGTCTCTTCTTGCTTTTCTTCCTTCATGTTTATGGTTTTGTTTCTTTGGAGGAAGACGGTTTATTGATGCTGACAACCTGCTGCGGTGTAGAAGTGTCCCTGCAGGTAGATGAAGGGGGTTTAATATCCAAAATCTGTCTAGTGGTGTGCAACTTTCAAGTGCTCCAATATGAAGGATATGAAGAAAAAGTGATAAAGTCTCTGACACTGTCCCAGACACATCTCACTTCATAAGATGTTGTCACTTAAGCAGAGCAACAAAACTCATTCCACAGGGTTACTGTTTTTCTCTACAAAATATTTGACCTTCTTGAGGCTCTTTTTGCGAGACTGTATGTTCCACATAACAATGCAATGATATCAAAGTGCAACAAACAGGAAGTTGCATAACTCCATTGCACTGCAGCATGTCACTGATGCAAAACTGTGCAGACTTTCCACATACTAATCCCCCCTCCCCGACACCCCAAAGCCAATAAGGCTTCCTTTATGAAGGGGAAGCATTCTGTGAAACTGAGTAATACCAGAGAAAGGCATGTTAGGCTTGTTTCTAAAATGGCTGAAAGAATTTTTTTTCATCTCCCTCAGTCCTGTTTTAGGAAGCAATCTAGCGTTTGGAAATTTGCATTTCTTTGCAGGAGTGACTCATTAATTCGGAATGATTGTGGAAACTGTGCCATTTGTTCCACTCTTGTGACTTTTAATGCACCAGAGAAACAGGGTTGTTGCACAGGGGAATGATAATCTGAGAGCACACTGTAATTCTCTGGTTCGAACAACAAATCCAAGTTGCTGGATGCAGGCAGATGTGGATGTATGCATGAATATGCCAACTGCTCTTTTTTTAAAAAATTATTTCAGAAATTCAACAGCTTTTGCTGTTCTGACATTTGACTTAATAAATAATGGATATAATTTACCAATTAGCATCTAAAGAAAGTGATCTGTTAATATGCTGAAAAAAATCAAATTAAACCAAGTCAACCAGTCTTAATGATGTTAAAAGTGTGGTTTGAGTTTTAATGATATTAACTGTGCTCCAATTTGCAGCTCTTGTGTCAATAAAAGGATATCTATACACTGAAATTATCTCCAGGTGTGTGTGTGTGTGTGTGTGTGTATATATATGTATACACACAGTATTTGGTTTATATTGTCAAATTGAAATTCATAGCAATTACACAGTGCCAATTTCTTCCTCTTTTTTGGGGAAGCTCCTGTGCAAAGTGTACCAGCATACTCCACTGTAGAATGGACTCATTATTCCCATCATACACAGCGCAGTCACACAGTAACAGGGCAGTGACACATTTTTTCAATGCATTGCCTCTCTGTACTCTTAATTTAAGGGTGTAGAAATGTCGGTCCTTTTTATACATATAACTCCCCAATTTCAGGGGACAGAAAGTAATTAGACAATATAACCTAAACTTAAATACAGTTCTATTATCAGTATTCGGTGTCAAATCCTGAAGAGTGAGAACCACAGGGCTATGCTCTGACAGGCCTGTATGTGAGGAAGCTTCCCTTCATACCTGTTTCTGGCTTGTTTTGTTGTTTTCAGCAGTGATACACATCATCTATTGAATTGAGGTCAGGTGAGGTCACTGCTTCTTGTCTAAGGGTGCTGTCACATCTAAAGTTCTGTCGACTCAATGTGATTGAGGGGGGAGGTTGTAACATTGTTTCATTTTTCATTTTAGTGTTCACGCTGCACTTTTTCGAGCACGTCAAACATTGTCAACAAATGTAACATTGTCAAACTGGTCACCCGTCTATTGGACAGAACATGTGAGTGATATTGGCTGACTCTTGCCCTGAGAAATTAGGTATTAACACCAATTTTATGCAGTCTTGGCTCTTTTGGTTTTGCTTTGGTGTGTCTATCAAGTACATATTTTAGAAGAAGGTGAACAATATTAGACTGTGAGTTGTCAAGCACTCATTTTTTTGAATAAAATGGCGCAGAAGAGAGAGCGGGCCCTGATGAGAGGGCAAAAAAGTGTTATGACCGTATCTCACTCACTGTCTCTGTAACAAACACAGTGCATATACTGACTGTCAACCTACTAAGCACTGCTTTTTTCCCTCATTAGCTATATTTGGGTTGAATTGTGCTCTCATCTAAACTGAACCAAACTCCAGTGCGCCTGGAAGCCAAATGACATCATACATTGTACAAAATAATGGACGACGCCACTGCCATGTCACCCATTGGTTTGTGGACTGTCGTTTTTAAGCCTAAAGTTGAGCATTTTGACTGTTGCTATCTTAGTTTTTGGAGCCAAAAGCGATCGTATTTGGACGAGAGGTTGGAGCGGTGGGGGAACGAGGGGTCCATCTGACTCACAGGCTATGGTGACGCCTCGCAGACAGCCTGTCACTTAAGTGGGTTGGCCCATTAAAATATGTGTAACTTTAAAACCACAGTTGTAATGAATGGGGAAATCAGAAAATAGAAATTACAGAGACCAAAACGTTTTTTTGGCCCGGCCATAAACATGTTTATTTCTGCTTGGTTGGGCATTTTAACATGGGGACTAAGAGGATTGTCTTGCCTCTGGAGCCAGCCTCGACTGGCCATTAGAAGAACTGCAGTTCTCAGCACTTCTGTATTGGCTTTAGTTTTTTGCCCTGGACATTGCCATTTAAATGAGACACATTTTCAGGTGGAACAGAGTGCAAATGTTTGTACTTTAGAGTACCAAGGAGCTTTCCAAGCATCCAAACTCACCGGATTATCGACTAAAATGCAGACCAAACAACTCAGGTGTGAACGCATCCTGAAAGTGAAGCATCACTTCTTCTCCACTGTTTTCACCTCAGAGTCATTGTTTCATGTCAAATCCAATGTGCTGAAGTACAGAGCCAAAACAATGATATCACTGTTCTAACACTTTCTGTTGAACAGTCCTGTACCCTGTGTGTGTCTTATGGCAAAATACAGAAACACAAACAGAAGACATTTAGCAAAAAGCAGCAAAGAGTGTCACAGACAGCAGGTATGCAGACTGTATCGTTCTAAACTGCAAAGCTTTTAATTTCAGCCAACAGTAAACATTTAATCTTCAGTGTCATCAAAGCAAAGCAAGGAACTAGAGAGGCCACACTCTGTCTGTATCCAACCAATTTACCCACAATGCTACCTGAGCTGAAAATACCCCGCTGAGGCATATTTTGCTGCTTAACTACACAAAATAGAATATTCAACATATCCATTTTTGATATAGGTGGCAAGTTATCAAATTACCCTGCCAGCCTCACTGTATTTTAAGTCACTGAATATTATACAGCATGGCAAATTGAATAATGTGTCCGTTTATATTCAACTCAAGGGAAGCAAAGGCAATTTATTCACACTGCATAAAAGCAACCCAAACTCTCGCTTTGAATACAGCGAATGTTTTTTTGATGTGGACAAGGATGTTTTGGACCTTTTTTTCTGAAAGCTGTAAAAAATCATTCCACACTTCTCCATTACAATAGTTGCATATTAGGTTAGGCATCTGAGAAGTCTACGAAAACGTAATGTGTCGAGAAAACACGCACTCCAGCCACTTAGGCATGAACAGGCTGGAGAACACAACAAAATAGAGCCGTTATATTTAGAAGTTACTGAATTACATATATTTGTGTGCAGAAGGCGCTCTCCATAATTGATAAAGGCCAGGAAAAGGTTAAAAAAGAGGCAACTCTCGGTCTTACACACCCCAATGAAGCAGAAAAAAAGCAGAAAAAAAAGTCGAGCTTGTACAGTCTGCCGTCTTCTGGTCTTAAATCTTTTCAGCCTGGTATTCTAACTAGATACAGTTTGAATACACAGTAGGATTTCGGCACTGTCTTGGCCCTGATCCATAATTTAACTAAGAGCTGATTCAGAGCACTTCTTAAGAACTCTGTATAAACTTTTATTATTGGTACACAGAATAAGAGGATGTTTTCTCCCTTATTTTAAAAATGCTGAATTAAGTTTTGCTTGGTCGTTAAAATTCTGTTTTTGTTGAGTCAACAAAACCGCTTGGCCCTAAAAGAGTTCTTATTTACTTGCCAGCCGATGTTGCCCACCATGTTGTGGGGTAAAAAAGGAGTGTGTGTGTGTGTGTGTGTGTGTGTGTGTGTGTGCGCGCGCGCGTGCGCATGTGTGACACAGTAAAGGATATAGCGCTGAATATAATCATCATCGGCGAAATCTACCAAAACCACACCAGGGCCATAGCAGACGCATTAAACCAATAAACAAACATTTGCACCATCTTGAGATAAAAATGCTGATTCAATACACCCGTCCTGAATTGTTTTCTGCCAACTCTGCAGGTGTGTGAAAGATTCTCATTTTTTTTCCTGGGCCATTTAAATGAATCAGTGTCATGCATGGCCGGCGCCATCAAGACTCGATGAATACTTTTGCACATGAAAAGCGAAGGTGGGGAAGAGGCGGCGTTGAATCCATTAGCCTTGCTATGTCTCACTGACTCCATTGTTTTATTCTGTTTCCTGGCAGCAGAGGATTCACCTCCGCGATGCTGCGGCACAGAGAAGAGTGGAGGCGATGAAAAGCATGAGCCCGAGCCACACACACACTGATCCAAACAGGAGAGCAGAAAACGACGAGGAAATGAGTGTTTGTTGTGGTTGTGTGGGTGGGTGTGCGTGTGTGTTGAGAGTGTGTGGGGTGGTATAGGGTGCTAAATGTAATTCAGCATTGGGGATTTAGTTCACTGTGACCTACGACCAAGCACAAATCGGACAAGAAAACAAAAAATCCCACAAAATCCTCACCTTAACAAGGAGAATTCCAGTAGTCCCAGTAAGAATCACGTTCATATTGGACTGTTAAGCAGTGCAAAGTTTAAGTCCAGTGCGAACGTTCAGTGCCAGGGCAGACAGTAGCATGCCCTCAATGTAGTGAAGTCGGAAGTGAGGGTCAGATGGTGGAGGAGCACGGCCTGTCAAATAGTTAGTTCTTTTTCTAAATTTAACTGTAATCATGACCTTTCCCCTAACCTCGTCCAAATGTTTCAGTTACTAAACAAACCAAAGTTTACTTACTACAGCCGAGTTTCCCTAACCTGCCATGGATTATCTACTGCAGTTGCTTTGCACAAATATTGCCAAAAAACTAATCTTAAAAACACTGGCAATAAATAAATAAATACATTGATGATGATAATAATAATAATAATAATAATAATACATCAAATAAATCAAAGGAGGAATTCTCATGAATCATAATGTGGATAATCTGACACAGCCGGGTCTTAGTCATTAAAGTGACATTGAGAACACCCTTTAGTGTCTGCAGGAGACGCATTGTGCTTCAAACCAACACCGAAATAAACACATCGATGTCATCATTAAGTGCTCAGAGCAAATTTTAAAAAAGCAAATGTTTGCTTTAGGTCAATGAGTCCAACAAACACAAGTCTTCAACCTAGCAAACCTAGTTAATGTTGATTTTTTTTATTTTTGTCACGTGAGTTTTAAGTATCACAGTATTTTTTCCTGACCCTAACCTGACCCTAAGTAGTTTAGTTGGATAGTTTAGTTAGATCTGTGAACTCCTGCTTCAAGATAAACTCCAAAGACTGTCCCTGATGCTGTTACGATATAGGGACTCTGAGGCTTTTTACTAAGCATCACAATATGTCAAGTATGGATGAGATCACATTGTCTGACCAATATCAACATTATTTTTGGGTGAAAATGTTGTCAGGGTCAAAGCAAAAGTAAACAGAGAAAGTAGAAGTCCCATTTACTTTTGTAGCAAACACATCCACTTCCAGGCCAATTTCTATTTTAAATGTAGCCTTTTAGAAAGCTGTAGAAAGCTTGCGCTCGATTGCACATGCCACAATGCTTTTAACCAGAGCTGCATTCTCCAAATCTTAACAATGGGGCTGGTGAGTAAAATGGACAAAATAGGAGTACAGCACCCATTTGACAAACATCTACATTTTCCTTTCGAGGGCAAAATGATCATGACAAATTCTTCCCAAGGTTCTGTTCATGTGCAGTGAACCTGCACCTTCATTTCATTCAATATGTTTTTCATGTGAAGTGGAAGACGGGATCAGTCAACTCACATAAAAAGGTATAATCATATTGTGGATCTTCTTTCCTACCTTTCCTTTTGAGTATCATTAGAGGGCAGGTTTTTTCATCATTCTGTAGATTCCCACTAGTGTGTTTTACAGATCTTCCAAATTAGCTGTATTCCTCCAACCCCCTCACTGGCACAGAAGCTAAGCAATGTACTGCTGTGGATGCCATGTTAGTTTGGATTCATAAGTCACACATTAACACAAACAACCTAACCGATCAAATTAACATTACTGTCAAAGGAGTTCAGTTGATTTAAAGAGACAATAAAACAGATTCCGTAACTTTTATATTAATGGGTTTTTTTTATGTTGTCCTTTCAGGTATTGTCATTATTATTAGCATTGTGACCTTCAGTATGTCACTGTGTCTGCTCATGGCTGACTGAGCGTTTCTATTTGAAAAAAACTGAGAAAGAATGAGACAGAGTCAACTTTTAAAATGATTAACTTAATTCAGAGCAAAAATGAAACAGACAAAATAACAGTGAGGACATCAGGATCATTTAAATGGCGTTTGTTTATAACTTAATGCAAAAATTACTCAGCTTTGAAAACTTGCTTAACTGTTAAGTTTTAACTAACTCTTTCTTCTATAACTATTACACCTAAAGTCTCGCAATTAGTATATGTCAAAACATAGTCAGTCAAACTGGCATCATCAGATAATCAATATTATGGGCTTCTGAACAGGATCCAAAGCAAGAGATCAGGACGTTCTTGATTTTCAAGTCAAGCTCACATCAAATCAGTTCTCTACTAAGCTGAATTTACCCATCCCCAGGGAAATATTTACTTCTTGATGCAAAATGAAAGTGCCCACTCACAGGTGTCAACAGGCCACTAATCCAGAGCAGCAGAACACCTCTGAGTGAATTTGTCCCTCAACACCAGCCAAACATTTACATCTTACCCTCCGACTGTGATTGCGGTCATTAACAGGAAAATTGCTAAGAAAACTCCAGATTGGTGCACCGGGGCAGCTTTGTTCAAACACCCACTGTGCCAGGATTTAAGGGGTGCGCTTGACATTTAGATTCATCTGAAGCACTGATTGCAAATAATGGCATTAGAGCCACATGCAGATGCGAGATGGACGAAGTTAATGATAGCAATGTGGGACAGCGTGCGCTAGGGGAACTTTCAGGACTTCAAAATGTCGAGGTTATCAGAGAAGAAAGAGGCTGGTTGATAAATATCAGATAAAAAGTCAGACAGATAATGAGAAATGTTCACATTTACATAATTTCACAAAAAGTGACACTTGTAATGAATCATTTGATTATGAAGTTAGTCTCAGACAAGGCAATCAAAGCCAGTCACCATTAACGACATTTGATTAAATTAACTTTTTCTCTCACGAGCTGCACAAGGAGTGACGGCGGTGCACAGTTTATGTGAGCAATTTTCTTTTGCACTGATATATTCAGCCATTCGCTGTGGTTAGATGTAACAAAATGAAGGCCTGATGAGAATGAGCAGTTGAGGAGTGTGACTTGTGCGGCGAGGGAAAGGTCAGCTAGAGTGATGAACTCTTTGGGTCAGGTAGCATCTAATCAAGCTGGTGTCTTTGCTTAATACACCTATTTGTCTGCGCAGCATTGCTGATGTCTATAAAAAGGCAGGGAGGCAGGCACACAAAGCGATAAGCAATTCTGTAATGCTGTATGCACACACACGCACACACACACACACATACATACACAACCCAGGCCATTGTCCAACCTTAAATGAGGCCTGCAATCCGACACACTGGGCTTTACTGCTGAAGACTGCAGCTACAGGATGGGTGTCGCAGTCCTAAATGAGTCCAAGTGCCCAAATGGGAAAACTGTGGATCCTAAATGAGGCATTACTAAAAGAATTTGGATTCCTCCCACTGCACACAGAGAGGCTGGAAAATAATATTTTATTTAGAGTTTAATTGCAGCTTGTGGCCCTGAGTGCCCCATCAGACAAACTATAATGGTATCTAATATGATCGCAATGGTTACTGTCTTCACTCTGCTTCTCTGCGTGATCCTGGAGCATATGGCACTGCAAGCATTTGTCCTTTTCTCTTACAGAAAAAAATGGCGGATTGCACGGCAGCATTGGAGCACTAACGAGACAGATGCATTGTTAAGTCTTTTAGATTATCCCGGGCTCTTACCCAAAGAAGCAAGCAGGAGAATACTGGTTTATGTAACAGAAAGACCCTCAGATACTAGGAGCGTACTGTGAATAGTCCAAGTGACAAAACAATATTATGACAGTAAAAGTGATCAAATATACTCAGGGATGCTTATAATACGGAGTGAAAGGCATTTGACAATTTGTATTTAGACACTCGCCAAAGATGCTTTACTATTTTGCTGTACAGTCAAAGGTTGTGCATTCTTGGCTTAGAGAAAAATATAGGCATTTATTTGCAGCGGACAAACTCATCTTTTCAAGTGTGGTGGAATTATGAGGAAATTGAAGTCGATATGAAATAATCAGGTGAAATAAAAAACTCTCACCACTTTATTAAAATTTCAAAATGCATTAAGGTAACATTTGACCATTTGTACCTGCATTTGTATCCTTTGGTAATTGCTCCACCTGACTGGCTGCTGGAGCCTACGGTGAAGTCTGTGCTGCAAATAAATGGCCGAAATTGCTCCAGCACCAGGGAAAAACCATGTGCCTTCTCTACTCATTATAGCATGTCTGACTGTGAAGCCCTCAAGTTTCACTCACAGGAGGATTTGTCATGGGGCTGGTGTCCACTTGCTTTACTTCCAGCTGCAGTCGTGAAGAATTCATCACAAGGGTAGCCTTTAACTTGGTTCTTTGTTAGCGTAGAGAGGGTTTGGATAAAAGGGTAAGCACACCCAGCCACCTGAAGGCCTCGCTAGGATCGCAACAAAAGAATCACAAACTTATCAAAAGGTCATTGCTACAAAAGTAACATGAAAAGAGAGTTGTTTTGACATTACTCTTTTTTTAAGTCAGTCTCATCCATTTTATTTATAGAGGAGAAGATAACAATGCCGAGAGAAGAGACCGCCCGAGAAGTGATTGTCAGGAGGAGGGAGGCATGCGGCAAATGACATGACACACTTCCAAAGGCATGCTGGCGGAGACAACAAATCCACCCACATCTTTATCTGTGATCAAAGGGAAGATTTATGATTCTCTGCATTTGTAGTCCACCCTCCTCCCCCTATCTCCCTGCCTCCTCACACATTATCTCTCCCAGTTAGGGCTATCAGAACAAATTTGCCAGGCGACATTTTTGACCCTCCACCAACACCAGGATGAAATTTCCCCAGAGTGACACTTTCATCAGGCCACTTACTGTCCTGACCTTCTGCAACTTGTGCCCTTTGTGTGGTATAAACATGGCTAATGCGCGTTAGCCTCAGAGTCTCAGGGCTATCTTGAGATGCATGGAAACAGAGGGCATATGCTGGAGTCAGAGCTTGTCTTGCTCTCCTCTCTGGACTGACAGACAGCCAGCAAGCGGATGGATGGAGGTAGTGGCTGAGACGGTGATGGGTTCACTAGGTTGCTGATACTCAAAGGAGCAGCTGTGTAGAGCAAATGGAGCTAGCTGACGCTCTTGATTTGTCCCTGGGTTCTCTGATCACAGTGATGGAGCCGGGATTGCCCCAAGAGTCTGTGAGTGAGCTGGTATCAGATAACCTTGTAAGGCAACCCAGTGTCAATGTTCACACGAAAACAAATTAAGAGAGGGGAGTTATACGCACATCACATCAGTGCAAGACTCTCAATAAGAAAAAAAAAATAACGCCTGCACACTTACTCCATGCCACAGAAGTTTATCTAACACAATGTTTCCATCCTACCTTGATCACCATCAGGTCAAAATGTTTTAAATATGAAACCACACCTATATTGGCACAATAACAGGTTGACGAGCACCATGGTGGCAGGTATGATTAACAATCTGAACCATTTAAGGTGTTAAAACACTTGACAATCAATAATTCAGTAAATTACATAGAAAATGCCGAAGCTGTATTATAAAACATCAAACACATCTCCAGTGATAAAAACATTATATCAAGATTCTCTATCAAAATTAATCTTTATATCAAAATACGTCATATTAAAATTCAAACTGCATCACCTGCATTCAAAACTGTATTAAGTTAAGGGAGAAGAGAATTAATCTCCAATGCATCAAATTATTGTATGTTATTGAAATTTGACCTTTTTTCCTTCATTGAAATTTGATCTATTTTCTTTAGGTGTCTTTATCGTATGAATTGGAGATGGCCTCTATTCTCCCTGAACCTTTATTTAACAAAATTTTGAACACAGGGGATGTCGACTGATGATGAATTTTAATATAAAGTATTTTGATATAAAGATGAATTTTGATAAAGAATCTGGATATAATGTTTTTGTCAATGGAGATGTGTTTGATGTTTTGTAATATGGCCTTTGCATCACTGTTTATCTCCCCTTATGCACCACTTCTATGTATTTCCTATGTCATTTATTAATTGCTGATGGTTGATTGTTAAACACACCTGCCACCATCAAGCTCATCAACCTATCGGTGTGCATTATGCATCAACATGTGTGTGGTTTCATATTTTCAAACATTTTGAAGTAGGATTGAAATGGTGTCTTTATTAAACTTGTGTGGCATGGAGTAAACGGGCAGGCGGTACTTTTTCCTCACATACGCACACAAATACAAATTCGATATTTTTGTGAATCATAACCCCTTAAGCATTACAATGACCACTCTCAGAATTTGTCACAGGCTGGCATATGCAGAGCTATGAAAAGATCATCTGAGGGACGACCTTTCCAAGCCATTTAATTTTTATATGAGGGGCTCCAAAACATTTAGTACAAGAGATGTTGACAGTTAGCCACTGGGGATATATTTGAGCGGTTATGTATGCCGATTTTTAAGTTAATTTTGCTACCCTTCAGTTTCGTAGTAGTGCTTGCACAAGTTCTACTCTGGTGCTAAAGCTCACTGAGTCTATGGAGTGCCGAACTAAAAGGAAAGTGCCTCTTGTATTTCACTTTGTTTGTACTTTTTTTGTTGAAATTATTATTTACCAGTTTGTTGCTGTTTAATGGGTGTTGGGCCATTGAAAGCAAAATTAAACAAAACTGACATCCAACGCAGTGCATTACAAGAAAATACTGAGATGTATTAGGAAAAACGGTTATGATAGTAGATTTTCTGCTACATGGATCATCAGCAGAGTGAGCCCCTTGAGAAACCCAACCCCTAATTAAAAACATGTAGTATGCAACAAAACATCATAAATAAATGACAGAATAAGTTGTCAGCGCCTTCCAAAACAAATGCTCTGCCTATCGGGACATTTCTATTTTTTCCTCACTCTAAGCGTCTCTGTCACTTCTGCTTTCCCTTGCAGTCACAGTTTGTCATTCACAAATCCCAACAACACAACGTCTGGCTCATCATCTTTCTGCTCGTGTTCCTTGATGCTGCTCTTTAAACATCACTGTTATCGTACCGCACCACCTCCTCCATCACATCCATGATCTCCAGGATGTTCAGCTAGATTCAACAGAGGGGTGCATCTGTCGTCTGCTGACCGCAACATGTAAACAGCAGGAGGATCCCATCTTCTCCTCTCTGTCCATGGGCCTACATGTGGTGAAGCTGCTCTGCACTGATAAGGCCAAATCGTTCTGTGTTGCTCCCCTCAATAAATATCATCACCTATGTCTGACTGCTTATTTATATAAATGACTGACATGAGCTTTTTCTAATAAGGTCTGCTTGAGTTTAGGCAATTAAACCTACTTGACTGAGGTTAGAAAAAGGCTGTAGTCATGGTTAGAATAGGTGTAGGTTGACTGCTGGTTGAAGGCAGAGTCTGCCCATTTCCTCTGGTAATGCTCCCGCTTTATTCTTCGCTGCATACAGAGAACAGCCACTATTCCAACTGAAAGAGGCTGTTTGTATGGAAAATGAAAGTCTTCATATGTAAAATAAGCTTCATTCTGTCTGTATTTGTTTGTGTTGATGGTTAAATCTCTAATATAATATATGCACAAACAAAAAGATTAGAAGAACTAAACATGCACGCTAAATAAATATATTCATAAGCAGCACATTATCGCTGTCAGAGTTCTTTAAAACCACTTCACCTAAACCCCTTTACTAAACACACAGTATATTATCACTGTTGTCTGAGAGCTGCTTTTTTTCCCTGGTGGACAGAGTAGCTTACATGCAAGAAATGCATTAGCACATCTAATAAACTACTTGCCTTTGAGAAACCTGGAGTGACACTCCACTGTCTAACTTTATTTGAGCAGACAGGTTGACTAACAACACACTGTCATTCATAGTGACAGCCTGGCAGTGTATCTGCAGAGATTTGCACTCCTGCGATGGTCTTTCAATATCGGCCACTGGTGCACGCTGGATTAAATGCCTTGCTCGAGAGCAATTTGGAGGTATTATTGTCTGAGGTACGGAGGGAAAGTGGAGTATGAGTTTCTTTAAGTTCCCGCATGCAAAATATGCCTACTGCTTTGGGGATTTGAAAAAGCTACTCTTTTAACCACAAATACACTTCCCTTTCCATTAGGATATCACTGCCCCTAAACTTCATATTGGTTCTCTAGCAGACTGGAACCAATCTGCACGGCAGGAAGCTTTCCCCAAAGCTAGTGCCAGACTATCTCTGTCTCACAAACAGTTCAACAGACCTCTATTTGTGCCTCCATTTCTATTCTGCTGTTGCAATTGCATGTTCTTGTAAGCAGGTAATGCATGATGTATCCACATTTGGAAAATATATTCATAATCGGCACTTGCAGAGATAATTCACAAATGTTAGAAATCATGTGATTGTACAAACAAGAGCATACAGTGCATGTTTGAAGTAAAAATATGTCGTGCAGAAATACCTTAGAATTGCATGGCCAGGTGTCAGTGTCACTGAATATTTTTTTCATCCACATTTGGCTATCCCTGGGTTAACAACTGTTTCACAATCCGAGGCAGGTTAAACCTCAGTCTACCCTCCATGGCTTTGTTCCAGAGGAGGGCTGGCCCCAATTTTTACAGGGTTATCTTCTGAGAATGGAGTAAACTCAGGGTTAATTGTTGTCATTGTGAACTAAAGGTTAGAGTAGAGTCATTCCGCGTCGAATCAGACTTTTATTTCAGATTTTCTTCAAACTGTATGTATATGCGATATGACACCAGAGCAAAAAGGTGCTATGACATTTCCTTTTCTCTAATATACTTTGATGCCTCCAAACCACCCACTTTGCACTGTTTTTTCTATTTTCAAGGGCCAGTAAGGAAAAAAATGACATCTGCATGTGCCTTTCAACCATTTGGATCTGTTGCACTCAGTTTTGATGGTACTAACACCAAATGCCAGGGCTCTAGGAGTAATATTAATTGAGACACTGAACTTACATCTAAAGAAAACCTCCTGTGTAACATGTTTGTTAAGGGTGTGGAAATGACAAAATCCATGCTGGCAAAATACTATGCAAGTCTCAAAATTCAGCAAAAATATTTTGCAGAATGCAGTTATGTATGTGTCAATAAGCATACAAAAAAAGTCTAAAATGTAAACAAAAATCTCCTGTCTCCTGTCTGTCCTACAGATACAGCAGATATTGTCACTTTTCCTCCAAAGAAACAAATTCAAGATAAATAGGATGCCGGTTTTCTTCACCAGTAAACAACATGTGACCATTATGTCATGCTTTGATGCAGAACAGACATGCTGCATAAATTAAGTCATTAAGGATTTTGGGTGTGTTTCTTTTAATTTATTGTTGTGAATGCCTCATTTAGTTTAATGTCTTTGCACACTGCAACAACAGAAGTTAGAGATAAAATGATAAAAACAAGATTCAGAATGTGTCCAAAAAAATCACTGAACCCAACCCAGTCGCCAGAATAATAGTTGGCAACAAGGCATTACATTTGTATGTTGTTATGTATCAGATATGTTAGAACTTTTAATGTTTCTGGGGGTTGCAGAAACATAAATTAACAACATTTTCTTCTGGCAACTGGACTGCTGAACCAGGTAACATATTTTTAATGATGAGAGAACATGATATGGTGGGACAACGTGTGATCAAAATACATATGACAAGTCAAAAAGATGTGATCTGAAGATCAAGGTCTAAAAGAGGCTTATGTGTGTGTTTGTAAGTTAATACTGATGTTGCTGAGACAGCTAAATGTCGATGAAACTATTCCCTAGCTGAGGTATACTGCACAAATCTCTTGTTGAGAGGTAAGAGTGAGTTTCTCTAAATCAGCGGTGCAGATTGTCAAGTGTGCCCGGTGCTGCAAGAACCAAACCTGTGTACCGAAAGAAACTGAAGTGCAGAGGAAGGGACTTAGGCTTGATGGATATATTTCAAAACAAACATTTGACAGATTGGAGTTTTGAGTTATCTTAACATTTCTCAGAGGCAGGGCTGCTCTGGAGGATGAAATGATCTGGCTGCTGTAGTTAAGCCATGCTGAGAAAAAGAAGCTCAGGGCAAACATGATTGTCCAAGAAAGGACAGGTAAATTGACATTTTTTGGGATTTGTGGAACAAATGAAAACAGGGTTTTAAGGCTTTGTTGCAGCATTGCAAACAAGGTAATTTTGGCTTTTCCAGCTATAATCAGTCTGGCTTATGAAGGTGAGAAAGAAGCTGCAGATCAATTGTGGTTTACCACCAAAAACCACGGAATAGTAACTGAGTCGATGGGATGAAGGAAAAAGATTAGCAATAAACACTGCCTAAGCCTCCTTAGCCTGCACTTGCAAAACATTCAGCCGTGTGCACATTTTCAAGAAATCCTTTCTGTCATTTGGTTCACGTGGGCGGCTGACAACCCTGCAAATGACATTAAATTTCCACGTTCACAAGTTTGATCTGCAGCAACCAATTGCAGTGTATCTATGCAACTAGAATGGAAAGAAACAGAACCACCAGCAGGACTTGCATGGTATGAAAACGCTCCATGGTGCAATCTGTACTGCACGTGCCATGCTTGAGACCTGTATCCATGGCGACTCGTCTACTGTGCAAGGAGTTGGATACTTTCTGGAGTGAAAATCCCAAACAACAGGAAACAGCCCCCCAAATGCAAGGATGCATGGGAAAAAGAAGATTATCCATAGGAGACTGCAAGTCCGTGGATGCTCGTGCTGCACAAATAAAGTCAAGCAGCAGATGACTCATTTATGGACTCTGGATAACTGTCTTTTCACAGAATGCATTGCAGCCACAGTACCATGGCAACAAACATTATACCATATAAAGACTCAAATATTCTCTGATTATTCCCATCAAAAGTCTATACAAAGCGACTCCCTCCAAAGCACAGGAACAGGCAGGCAAAACCAAACAAGAACAGATTTTAATGTATTCTCTGCTGTTCTGCTGCACACTAAAGAGCTTGATTAGAAGTTAAGGTGACTGTGAGAGCACCCTTGGGTGCTGTCTGTTCTTACAGGAGGAGACAAGTTTCTATCTCTCCAGACTGCTGCAAACTTATTTTTACAAGAATCTTGGGGTTAAAGCAAAGCCTAGGTATATAAAGGTGTGTGTGCAGAGGGTATATCTGACTGCGGGGCTAGCTGCGGTTTAAAGATAGCGTAGCTGTGTGAAGACCTGAGCGCTGACGGAAGAGCTTCATGTGAGCGTATCAGGTCAAGATGGCCGACTGACTGTCGGTGGAGTGACTGCGCATGTTCTGCATGAGTTCATGCATACATCAGTGTAACTCACATTGCGTTAAGTGTGTGAGTGTCACAGCAAAGTAAATGTGTGACTGTCATTTGGACAGCTGAGACCTGCTGCGTCCTGATGTTTTCACAGCCGCCCACTCCAATATGTCTGCAGAGCCATGCAAGAGGGGCTCAGAGCGCGGAGAAAAATATTAAAGGAAAATGTTTTCCATGGGCAATGATCCCTGATTGTTTAGCTGCTCAAAAGCTTAAAAATATGTGTGTTTTCAGAAGGACACATAAAAAACTCATAAACAGATTTAAGCACACAAAAACAGCAATTGAAAACAAGTTAGCCAACAAGTGTCACCTAACATATAATTTTGAACCATTTGGGGCCAGTTAAGGAGAGGTTATGTCGTTTTCCCCCCACTATGCCTCAAGCAAAACGTCCTGTATCTTCACTTTTCTAGCCTAATCTGACATCTATATACTTATATTATCTGGCACCTGCAGTTGCACACTGCCTCTAACAGGGTGGGCTGAAAATGAACATTTGTGACTGGGCGTAATTTAGGAGGCAATCATGGTGAGCACAAATGGATCACTGACCCCTTTACCTTAATCCAAAGAGGTTATTGCATTAAAAATATAAGACTTTCAAGAACTGAAGTACAAGGACATACTATTGAAGATTTACTTTAACTGTAAATACTTACGTTTAGTACCATCAACACTTCAAGACATAGTTATCCACATTTTGAGTTATTGCCACAATATACTTTCCAAAACCGTACGGGCTTTGACTACCTTCTTCAACACTTCACTTGGATTCACACTGTTGCTCAGCAAAGACAAGAAATTACAATCAAACTGCTCATTAAAACCTAGATGAAACCCTCTGAATATAAAACAGCTTTTGGACGAACACCCTGGGCTGGGGTTTTTTTTGCATCTTTAGATGGTAGAAAGGTTCTGAATATAACAACCAGAGAGGATTCTGGGTGGAACCATCACACCATGGAAGAAACCTTTCACAGATGGCTCTGGGTGCAACACTTCACACTGTGGTCTAGATAGAAACCCTCTAAAAGGGTCCCAGGTGGAACCTTTAAAAAAAGGTTCTGCCAAACACCACAGAGGGTTCTACTATGTCGAAAAGCCAAAGAACCCAATATGGTTCCAGTTATAACCTGTATTTCTATGGGTGTGGGAAACCACGATGAATGCAACAATTTACATTCACCGCTCAGTGACAGACACAAAGATGCTGAGCAGGTCTCACTGATCTGTATTTTTGATCAAGATGAGGAGGAAAATCAAGAGGAAAATTTATGAAAATTTATGAAACTTTTACTGCTAAACTAGCTGGTGTGTCAAATAAGGCAGCTAACATTTTAGATTTGCTCAGTGATACAGATATGTCTGATGTAGTGCGCATTAAAGGCTATTTCAGCCAGCTGGAAAAACAAGCTGACCAATCACAACTTTGTGAAAGGGAATATGAAAGAGTTGCCATCTTCCTACAATGGTAGCAAGCAACCGACAGACATCAATAATAAATAGCAACAGAGAAATTGCTCCAAGCGCAGATGAGAACTCTGATCATTCTGAATATTTCTTCTGATGACATGAAAATGGGTTAACCTCTCTTAGTAACCACCACTGCAGCTTACATGTTGGCCGGAAATGAAGTTATCAGGAGGGATATGCCACACGGATTGTCAGAGCATAGAAATAAACAAAAACAAAAATCATGGTGGGTTATCCCTCCTGTTCTGGAGGATCATGGTGGCCAAACACCTTACTAAGACACACCTTTTATCTCACTTGTCTGTACATCTCTCATTTCCATCGAGAAAGAGTCATCAAACACGTTATACTGCAACGTGGTACTTACATATTTAAACAGCTATAATAATTGTGTTACAATAACAATGGATTAAATGACTGGCAAGGATGAAGCCACAGAGAATTACCACCAGACATTGCAGTTCCCCAAAACTCTCAGGAGCTTTATACCACTTTCTGTTAGCTCAATGTTTTGTTGTGGCTCGCAACTTTACTGTTTTGGCTTCGTGTCACCTCTCCCAAAGCACTGTTTTCAGCCACAACAGGCAGCCAAAAACTCACTGTATGCTATGATCCCAGCACCAAACGGCAGACAGAAAAAGCTTGTGAGAATTGTGGAGTATTTAGCCGCTAAAGAACAAGATATTTCCCTCAGGATTCAGTGGAGACCAAAAACAGAGCAACAAGGGGAGAAATTAATTAATTAAGCTAGCGTGAATGCTTGCAGCTTAAAAGCTGATTATATGTCGCTGGTATGTTCAGAACTTGTTTCTGCTGCCCCCAAGTGGCCAAAACAATCACATATTTTAGGTTTAAGCAAAAACAAATAAATCTTACAGCATTGGTTCTTACTTAAAAGGGCACAAAATGAACAATGCAAGTGTCTTGCAGTGTTGTTAACAAGACTCTTACATTTGCTGATGCATTGACTACACATTCACAGTGAGCTTAGCCTCCATCCACAGTGGCCTTGAAGACCACTCAAGAAACATTTCTATTACCGCAGAGAGCAGCAGGGCACACTTGGGGGGACTGCTGAAGCAGGAATGTATATTGAGTCAATAGAGGTCTGCACAGTGCAGCGAGGACAAACATACAGTAGAGCTCTGCAGGGTGTGTGACAGCCAGCGTGCATGTAACAACAGTGATCCCTGATGTTTCAGCTGCAGGAACACAGAGGAGACAAGGGATGGAAAGTGAGATGGAAAGGAGTGTTGGTGTATAGGAAGGGGTCACCGAGAGGGCCGGATGGCGCAAATGAGACGAGATGCATATGTGAGGAGACAGGAAACACACATGGGCAAAGGTATTCATAGAGAATAAACAGGGGAGGCTAAGGGTGAAGCCCTGCTGGGATTGGCTCAGAGAAGAACAAACGTGTGCCCTGTCCCTGGGAGCTGGGTGGCTTTGGTGACAGGAGACTCCATGCCAGCAGCAGCAGATGAAGGAGCAGGGGGCACTGGGGCTGTCAGGCACCCCTTTGCCCACATATACAGCTCTTTGTGCCATCGGGAAAGGCGTATTTGTTACTAAGAAACAAGGCTGTACACAAGTTTCAAGTCTGAAATGTACAACATTACAAAATGTGCACAGAACGCTGAGTGTATAAGCTTTGAAAAGAGCCTAAGAAAAGCTATTTCCCTTTCATTTTTACGTTTATTTTACTGGCAGCTGTCAAATTTGCCAGGAGATATTGCCCTCTTTGTTTTCACATTCACTGGCTTTCCTTCATGGGAAAATGTCAAATATTATCTTTCACACTGTGGGGATTATTTGCATGCAATGAGTCACGTCCGTGCACAGTGATATCCTTACATAATTTAGGGTACTCAAGTATTCTGTTTGTTGACTTGCCCTGCATTTAAAACAATCCTTATGAGGTTATATCTAAATTATGAAAGACCCAAATATGATGAGCTGTGAAATGCTGATTTTAGCAGAAATACTGTGGCATGTCATCACTTTCTTCAATTGTTTCCTGCAGCCTAAGCAAGTCCAGTCTCTTAGAGCTCAAATTTTGTTTTCACCCTGGCAGCTTTAAGTCTCACACTACCAGTCTGTAATGTTCCGGACATTCTAGAGTTTTGTTGTAACTTCTGAATCTTTTCACACTTCTTACTTTTCCTCTGGTAATGATTCCCTACATTCTTGACACTTAAAGATTTGGCTTGTACCTCTTGTTTTCTGTGTATGATTTACATGTGGGTGGACAGAGCAGCAGTGGTAGCACAAATGGAGGAGGATATGTTATCTCTGCTTAAGAAAAGGTGAGGGGTGGCTACAGTGCATTCTGGGCTTTTGAGTCCAGAAATTGGTATCTTTGCCATCTCTGCTATGGGTTTCTGAATGTGAAAATGTTGAGTGGAGAAAGAAGCCTCTGCACTTTGGATTCTGAGCTGAAAATGTTTGCGCTGTGAAATGATATTATAGCTCTCCTGTAAATATCTGGACATGATTTCACGTTGCCTGTTTGGCCACTTATCCACAGGAAGAAGAAAAAAACAGCCGCCAAAATGGATTCAGACATGTGTTGCACATCACCAACAAACAGAATTTTTGCTGACATCAACTACAACTTCCTGGGGTTGTCCCCGAAGTATATCTACTTCATCAAAAACTTCTTTGAACCCAAACAGTTCCCAAACTTTTCCACAGTCAATTCAGAGCCAAGAGGAGTCTTTTCACTATTCATTATTCCACAAGTTATGGCCAGAAACCCCACAAAGCAATATTATTAATCTTGAGGAGGAGGGTAATTTATTTTCTCTGGCACGTAAAGATAATTAAGCAGGGGGGCGGACGGGATTTTGAGCGTGCTCACTTGTTGCCGCCTCACATGTTTTGGCATCATTCCTAACACTTAGACTTGATGTCAAAACATAGTCACTCACCCAAGAAACCACCTTCGCCTCCTGTGAAAAGCACCAATCTGCATTTCATCACGCTTCGGGTGCATTCGATTCAGTGCAGTATGGACATTAGTGTTTCCTCAGAGCTCTGACAGATTTTGTGAATCCACTGCAATTAGTATATGGAATTTAAAAGCAAGCTGTCTCTTATTTTTGGAGTTCAACACTCTGTGAATGTACAGTATATGAATCCGTCTGTGTGCCTGTGTTAAGCCTTCTTTAATTCCATTTTGGCCACTTCTAACTAACCTTCGAAATTCATTCAAGCTGTGAGAGTCCCTCTTACAAAATAAAGAGAAAATGAAACCCGTTCTTTTTAGGATCCACACCGGCCACTCAGACTGAAAAGCAGGGCAGTCAACAAGGCTGTCATAATGGGATCAATGCGATATAAGCCCAAAGAGTCAAACATATACATGAACATGGCTTTCAAACATGAGATAGATAGAAAGCAGGGCAGGAGCCCGGCAGGATTTTAAATCAGGTTTGATGCAGTTTTAAGAAAATAAAACACTACAGTAGTCTCCCCTAGGTGCCCAGTATTTCTTTAAATAAGCCAATAAAGTATTGCTTTTAGTAAACACAGTTTTATAAATGTAATGCGGCATGTTTTTTTGGTTTCTTTTGTTTGTACAATTATGGACGTGTCCCTAGGAGATATGTTGATATTCGGATTACTTCATCAATATGCTACTTGTTCATGTAGGGACTATTTTCTTTCTACTGAATTACACCTGCCAACCAAATCACCACACAGAAGGAAGCATCTGCTGCTGGACAAGAGGCTCGTGCTTGTAACAGCGCGAGACGCACACAGTAATGGCATCCTCCAAGGCTGAGTTGCAATGTTAGTTAGCGCAGCGGTGTTAGGAGAGCTAACAGTGCATGCTTTCCTCTGTGCAGTGATACAATTGGCATATGCAGTTTGGTAGAAATAAAATAGTTCTTAAATGAAACGGATCACAACAAGGTCTGTGGATTATCTTGAGTAATCAGGTCACGATTTCAAAATAAGACACTACTGTTGAGTTTTAATTTTTCTTTTTTTTTTTGGCACTTTGAGCACCACAAGCCGAGTGTCCTCTAGTTCCATTATATTGGAGAGAAGGGAGACATCTCTACAGCTCCAACACCCGGCAACTTGCACCAAAACTATCTCAATGTATAAATAGCACAACAGGTAAGAGGAAAAATTTGTATTTTTGATTTTTTTTTTTTTTTTTGATGATGATGATCTGTTCCTTTAATTTTTAGGACACTGTGATTTTTGTATTTGTTTCAGGTTGGAAAAAAACAGTTATGTGATATATAATCTGCTATGAGTTAGTACTTGAGAATCATGCTTTGACTTTGCCAAAAGTTAGTTACTTGATACAAAGTGCCAATGTAAGTCTGACATTTTGCCTGGAATTGTTTGACTCCGAAGCTTAGGATGTTTCACACACGTTGGCCCCAATTTTAGCCCCGAGAGAAGAGATTCTCATGAGAAAACATGGGCTAATTTTTTATCTCAATAAAGAAAGTGAGTGGGCGAGAGAGCACAGCGCAGCGCAGTTCAATATAATCTGATTATAGTGTCTGCTGAGAAAACGCCACCAACATATCCTTCACCACAGCTTTAAGGTTTCCATTGTGCCTTTGTTTCCCATACCGAGGTATCATAGGATTCCTATCACTGTCAGTGGACCTGCTGGCAGTGTCTCGGGTGCACTGTGGCCTGCCTGGGGGGACACTGACTTCCCTACAGCCGTTCCCTGTCACAGTCGCCCATAATTGGCCCCCTGCTTCTCACCAGAGCGCGTGTTCGTGTGCGTACGTGTCGGCGCCTGCGCTCTCGCCTGTCAAACTCTCGGATGACGCACAGATCCACGGGCACCGAGGACCCTGAACTGCTATGAAGACATTCTGTCATCTTAGAGATGCTGGGAACTGCTGAGATAGTTCAATCTGCAAGCTTTTTCACAAGGTTAAAGTTGGGGATTTTCGGGAAGGATGTGCCATATCTGATCGCGCTGGAATAGTGCAGAAATAATAGATGTATGCTGAGAAAACGCACTGCAGGGAGCGAGATTTGGCCACAATGGTAGAAATGTGAAACAGAAGAACAATTCTTTGTTATCAGTTGGATATGTGGGCTGTCTGAATGAGGCAGTTCATAACCAAGTCGTGACTTTAATTTGAGGCGGGTTTCAGAGTGGAATAGCCGGAATATGAAGGGCAGCACATTGCTTCCATGTAAACAGGGATGTATGAGAGCTTGTACCCAAACACAGGAGATAAGACAGCACAGCGAGCAGAATTCAGGCCGGATTCAAAAGTGTGTTTTCTGTGCAGAAAACACAAACAGACCATTAAGCTCCAACCAAGGAAAATACTCTGGCACATTAGGCCTGCAAAGAGGCTGAGAAACTCTGCAATAAATCCACACAAGCCTGATACACCACACAACTGCATGACTCCAACACAACTATGTTGAGCCAGCGGGGGTACAGAAACAGGGTAACTCACCGTGTGATGTTTTTTCTGCATGTTACCCAACTTAACTCTTACTTTTTTTTTTCTGATTTTCCTCCCATGAATATTTGTTCAAATGAAATAATGTGAAAATTGCGAAAAAAAAAGGCTTCATACAGTGGTGTAAGGATGATGTTTGTTGGCCAACCTGGAAGTTTGCATCGCCCTGGTTCCCTCAACAAAAAAACCTACGGGACCTTTCTATTTGATTTTGGATTATTGTAGAAAAAATGCTCTGTCAACAGTTATGATACTTGCAAGTAACTTTTTTGAGGCATGGGGTATTTACTGGCATATCTTATGTCATTGAACAAAACATGAACGTCTTTTAAACTTGTTTTAACCTCGGACATTATTTCAGGCATCATACCATAAACCCTTAAAACATAAATAAATTAAAAAAAAGACTTCGAGTTGGTGGAACAGGGATTACTAAAATGCTAACTAATTTTCAGATTTAGTAACTGTTCACCACTCTCTATGTAACCTGTGGCAAGAGATTGTGCATTATAATTAGCAGGGTGATTCAAACAAGTCAAAAAAAGTTTGATTTGTAGATAAAACTTTAGATTGAAGTCTGATTTAGCAGGTTCAAAATTGAATTAGGCGAAAACACAAATATTTGTAAGTGATTCTATTAGTTCTAGTAATATTCATTTTATGATACTTCCAGGGGTCAACAACATAGACATTTCGACCCCATTTAACATGGAAGTAGTGAATAAGAATTTTGATTAAATTAAAGACAATTTTATAATAATAATAATAATAATAATAATAATAATAATTATTATTATTATTATTATTATTATTATTTATTTTCTGTTACAGAAAAAAATTTAAAGTTGTCAGTATGGACATCAACCTTTATAAAATGAGCTACATATTCAGTTGCAGATAAGTATTGTAACTTTACGAACTTTTGCTCTGTAGTTTCAGAAAGTATAAAACAACACTGTATAAACAATACAGTATTTCGTTTCTCTAAATAAATTAGAAGTAAATGTAATTGGTTTTTGTTGGCCTGAAAGTGAAATGAAAGATATTCCCACCATTTATTTTACTTAAATGCAGAGAGGGCACAAATCGATGCATAAAAATTAAACAGAATAAAGGAAATGAATTGCTTGGGGGAGGACCTCCGAACCCCTGTGCCATACCCCCGGCCCCCCCCAGTCCTTTACTAAAGTATTTTGCTTAGACTGAATTTAGTCAACTAAATACTTATCCAATTTGAGATACATTTTATTCCCTGTCTATCCACACCTATCATTCCTATCCTGTCTCCCTCTCCTCTCTCTACTTCCTTGGGGTCAAACATTGGAGGTGCTGCTCTTGTTGACAAGTGAGCCCTGGGGGAGATGGTGGGAGCGGAGACCTGTGATGTGTCCATCCTCTGGAGAGGCGAGTCTGACAGTGAGAAGACCTATAAGCGGAGGTGCTGTCAGATTATGCAGCAGCCCTGAGGCTCAATGCATTAGAGGGGGTCGTAGGAGTGTGGTTGTACATGTTCAATAACTGGTGAGGAGTTGCAATTTATGCTGAGCTTCTCAAAAAAAGGTGATTTAAGGTCCTGTCCTTGGTACTGAAATCTGAACTTTTTAGGGGAAAATCAACAGCTTTCTGAGAGAGGGAAAAAAACGGAGACATCACAGGTCACATCAGGACGCCTGTTGAGAAATCCTGTGTACATATGTGTATTTATGCCTGTGTGTGCGCAACATGAGAGCCAAGGCCGATGAAAATACTGGAAAATTCTAAGCCAGAGGGACAGATAGAAGCGAGATAAAAAGACAGAGTGAGTCATCACAACACTAAACTTTTACAATACCTCAATCTGTAGCGGTAAGCACATCAAGTAATAATTTTAACAGGACTGTCAGCGCAGCAGCATCAGTTTAGCGAGGTCGATACAAAATTTAATTAAGACGAGCATCACAGTTATCAAGGACACTATGTCTGGTGTCAAAAGGGCTGCAAAATGTGAATTGTAATCTTTCTTGATAGCTGTGATTTACATTAAGATGATAGTCAAAGACAGGAAGCAACACCATAAGATGTTTTCCTAATTTCAAGATGTGAGCTCCAAGCCACTGGAAATGCTGCTGCTGTGCATGACTCCACATCATAATATGTCATTGTGCAGAGAGCAGAGTTTAAATATTTCTAACCAACCAAGAGGAAAAATGATTCCCATTTTATTTGTGTGCTTGTTTTGTGTCTGTTGTTCACTCTAATGTATGAGCTTCACTGTGTGAGCAGGACTAGCTTCAATACAAGCCTTTTCCTAAGAAACTCCATTATTTAAGCTCTAACGATACGTTAGCATCTGAAAGATGCACTAAGAAGCACTAAATCTACAAATTACTCCCAAATTTCTCAATTTGGAAAGACCGTACATTTCAACAACCTGTCAATATGACAGTCATGATTGTAGAACAACAAATCATGGTGGTTTGAATCAGAGATAATTAATGTAAAAATTATTCTGAACTTCAAATTCCAAGACAAACCATCAATAATTCACCAGACATAACAAATCCATCAGTTATTCCCACCACTAGGCTTCAAAGTTTCTGGATCCTGCTGCTAACCTTACTCAACATTTTTTTAGACAACTGATGTTTGTCACAGTACAAAAAAAGCTACTCTAAAGGGATGAAAGTTTTATTGAAGTTTTTTTTATGCCTTATCGGCTGCAGCCATATCCATTGCCTGCTGGTACAATCCTGTGGGCAGCACCTTAAGGTTCACAGGCTAATCTCTCTTTCCCAAAAGTGCCACTGTACCGCTGAAACTGCCACTGAACACTCCTGCAACTCATCGGTCACACAGGAGACGCAAAGTTTAACAAAAGCAAAAACCACCTGGATGACTAAATTATTGAATTTACCAACTACTTTCATAATTCCACACACGATATTAAGATTCACAATACATTTTTCTGCAGTGGCTTTGTATGTATGCATTTTCACAAATAGTAGCAGTTTAATTTTGGCTTTACTGAGCAAATATCCCATAATAAACTTAGCACACTGTAGTTTGAGTGGACTGAGAAAACACTTCTTCTGCACCTCCTTTTGGCTCTGTGTCAAGGTTTTAGAAAATCAAGGGCGTGATTGGAGACTTTGGTCATTTTAGAGAGCATGTGTTCCTATTGGATGCACTACAAATACAGATAGGGGTGCGTTTCCCTTTGGTGAAAGCCCGATTCAATGGCGGGAAATCCTGCCAAGAAAGTTGCTCTTCCAGCATTGGCAACTACTGCCTGCACTGCGAAGCAACCCAAAAAAATCTAAAAGAGAATCTGACACTTAATTTAACAGAACACATATGAATATTGGCAACGTGTTTTAGAGATGGAGAGAAAATGTTGCTAATAGTTTAGTCTGCTGCGGCCTCAAGTCCGGGTTTATGTCGCGAACGTTAGCTGGAGCCTTGAATTACAGCATGTCCTCCATCTCACTCCCCTCTGCTACAGACCAGCTCGCCAGGAGGAGAGCGGCCATAGCTACCCGAATACAGCCAGTGCAAACCCCTGACCTGGCCTGATCAGCAAACTCTATGTTGCTGCCGTTCCACGGGTTTGACTAAGTGACTAAGCATGCTGTAACACCTGGTACTGGAGATTTGGGAAGGCCAAATGCTAACTGCTGCATTCACTGTTTGAAGGCCCCTCTCCGGAGCTGCTGCTCACTCTCCTCCCAGAGAAGCAGTCCACAGAGCAAAGTGTCTTATTTGTCTTCTGATAAACAGTCGGGCAAGGAAGGGCTGGTTGTATGTGCTACGGGCAACTCTTCAATGAATTACGATTAAATAATGTTTGGAAAACATTGGGTTACTGAATGAAGTGCATGCAGATGCCTGTGATTGTCTGGTGGGAGAGGCTCAGAATAGAGAGGGGAGAGCTGCAGGAGAAGAGTGCATTTTCAAATTCTGCCTTTTTTTTTTTTGCCTTTTTCAGATTTTTGCCTCCCCCAAAATTTAACCTAAAAAAGAAAGAGTTTTGATTTCATGGATACCTTTTTTCTTTGCCTTGCTTCAAGAACAGAAGTAGAAAGACTTCTAATTAGCTAATGCAGGTTAAGAGGAATGATTTACATTACGTTTAGTGCACTGTCAATCATCAGTGATGGTGTTAGGAGTGCACAGAAGTAAATAGACAGAGATGTATGAGATGGAAGTGGGGAGTAGGCGGACAGAGGGGATGAGAGCAATTCAGAAATAGACATGTGAAGGAGGGATGTATAAAAACAAGATGAGGAATGACAAAGTGTGGAAGGTAAGGGGGAGAGAAATGGAGACTCTAAAAGGCAAAACTAAGAGTGGAAGCGATGGGGCGAGAGTACATGAGAAAAAAAGGGGGGGGGGGGAGTAGAGCCACAGCAGAGATTACAGAATCGCACGCAACCACTCTTTTCAGCTGACACAGGAGAAAAGCTACACTGTAGATTCGCATAACGAGACCGCTGGACCATCATTAAAATCCAGAGGCCGCAAGACAAACCGAGCCCCACCTGACTGTCGGCTGTTGTTGCCCCCCAGAGAAACGCGCCTTGTTGAACCTGCTCCTCTTCTGTCAGCACTTTCATAAATAATTCACCGAGCACTCTGGGGCAAGAGAGCCGTAGAGTGTACAGTTCTTCTCCCCTGTCTTTCTCTGCATTATTTTATTGCCCCATATTTGCACGGCACAAACAAGATGCACTCATTTACATAGTTTGAGGAGACCTCGGGGTGCAGGTCATCAGAACTGTCCATTCAGAGGGAATTTAAGCAGTGTTGTGTTGACACAGATGTGCTGCGGGAAGTTTATGACAGTTTTCATGTGTGTTAATTACAAAGTCAAACTAGAGAGACATGCGGTCATGCTTCATGAGTGTGAATATAAAGCGTACTGTAGAGCAGGCAGGCAGGTAGAGACAGCACCGTAAACAGTGCAGCTGTATTTTGAAATACCTGTGCGTCCTCCCTGCTATCACCTCCATCTCTCACATTTCCTCACAGGTTGCACAGAGGTCCCTGCTCACTGCTTCATCTACATAATCAGCCCTTAACACTGTCATCAGACACTTGTTACAGTGACACTGAAGCAGTTACAACAACCTCAACTGCCTGCAAAAGTGTGACAAAGGGCCCTTGTTGACTGAGAAAAAAAACAGCAGTTGTGGATATTAACAATGATAAATATGTCAATAATATGAAAAAAAAATGTTCAGAATTGTTCGGTGTCAGCAAGGAATGAGAAAATATTCAGTAAGTAAATGCTCGTACAGTGCATTTGTTTTCACAGCATCTCACGAACTGTGAAGATTAGGCACAATTGTTTGTGTGTAATGAGACAACAACAAACTCGTCATGATGCTTTGTGTAATTTGTTATTGTGCATCTGAGATGCTTCAATGGATGTTGAAACAGAGACATGCAGAGGTGGAAAGGGAGACTGAAAAATGTCCTTTCAAAAGCAGCGATTTTTCTGAGGTCAGTGCTGAAACTTTTGGCAAAATACTTTTTTTCCCTCTGAAACCTTCTGTAAACTCAATGTAAGTTGGTACTTACTGCCAAAGAAATATTAGCTCTCTTGCCTGTTACATCTAGTTTATCATGTCTCCCCATCCACAGAGACTAGAAAGATTGAGTTGTTTTCTAATGCAGTTGGCTTAAAGACAAACTGGATGTCTCTGTGCACAGCATGCATATAGACTTCCTCTTTTTCGTACAATGTCATTTCAGAATCGGTTTGGGCCTTGAAAGGAAACAAAAGAAGACGTGCATTCAACAAGTAGACCCATTAAACACTGAATGTTCACATCCATTGCAGGATCTACATTACAGTCGCAGCTGTAGATTTAAAGCTGCTTTTATAAAAAAAAAAAAACAAATAATACACATAATAGACTATGAGGTATGTTAAGCATCGCAGAAAAAACTTCCAACCCATATAACACACCGATCATTACTGGAGCCTGCTGAGATTGAGATCCCCAGTATTGTTACATTGTACTATGTGACCAGAAAAATTCATGGAGGAGTTAAGAGAGTGAAATGGAATCTTCTTGCCAGGTATCAGCATCGGTAATGTTATTCCTCACCATGGACCTGGTTTTATTTCTTGCATCAATGCTTGCATCACAAAGGACGAATTCATAAATAGGTATGATGCATACACAAACACTACACCACTGTTCCATTTACAACCTGTTTACCCTGCACATTTTTAGACACTTAAATACATTGGTAAGTACGTGTCAGTTTTAGTTTTAATGTTTACCAATCTGCTCGGCAGAAACTGGGTCATGTGGAGCCAGAATGGCTTTATCAGACAAGAAAGTTACTGAAGCGTTCTTCTCACTGTCCTTTTTCCCTCAGAATGCACCTTTTGATTTTGTTTTACATCACAGCAGCCTCTGCACACATCCCTCAGTTTCTCCTCAGAACTGACCACCCACTGCCATCCCCCTTCTGTTTTTTTCTCCCTCACTCCCTCAACCCACTGCCTTTATTCTGACATAAAAAGCAAAAAAATCTGTTTCAGTTTAACCATTTTTTTTCCATCTGTAGACAACTGGTATTAAATTCTGAACTATGCAGGGGGCCATGATCCAAAATGTTTGCCTGAGCATAATTATATCAAACATTTACCTGAGACATGTAATGTTGGGTAAAAAGTAGGCTTGGGTGGTATATAATATTTCATATTTTCCTGAAATTCCACTGGGTTGTATGAAAATAGGCAAAATGGCCAAAATCTTCTATCACGGTATATATAGCTTCAGGCTGTTGTCGTGTACTGTAATGCAGCAGAGTACGCAGCAAGGAGTAACGCAGCAGAATTCATGTATAATGCACTTAATCATGACCTAGTGTTTCACTTGTACCTCATCACACCATCCATGTGATGGGAGTAAAGACGAAAGCAGTATTAACAGCAAAAGTCCATGTGAGAGTGCAGGTTGGGGTGGTGGATGGGTCAAACAAACAAGACTTTTCTCTTACTAGCTCCTGCAGAAGAAACAGTGTTACCAAATCTCTTCTGGTGGACACATTTTTTAGGTCCCATGGTTAATAAGTCATGATGCCAAACCCTTTTTCACAGGCAAGTTGGGAATCAGGAAAAGTATCTCATAACTTTCCAAAATGTGTGCCAAAACGTTGGAAGCACCCTTACATCTCAAATATCATTGCATGCTGGAGCAAGATTTCACATAATTGGAACTAGGAGGTCCTGCCCTTCACCAAAAGTACACAAAAAAATGTGTATGTTTTGTCCTGCAGCATCACAACAGGAACAATGACTCATCACTGTGTTCTTGAAATCATCACACTACTCATTTGACATTAGAAAAGACAAGTGGATCATATCTAATTTTCTGTGTTGTCTAATATCTGGAACAATAGAGGGTCCATTAGGCACAGTGCAAAGACTTGACTAATTTAATCGCAGTATATGATGAAGTGAGAAACCATTTAAGACAGAGAAGATGAGAATTATGAGCAGTTGCATCCATTGCAGTTGGAGAATCAAATTTGCCTAGTCCTTTGGTACATTTTCAGTGTATTTAAAATAGAGCTTAAAATCCCTGGCTGTAATCAAAAACTACTTATTCCTGCTTGTAGGAAACTTAATGTTTGTGCGTTTGCTAATCACTAAGAGTGAGGTGCACTGTGATCTCTAAGCACTGGGATTTGCATATTCTCAGTAGCTCTCTTTGATAACCATTTATCAGACTGATGAATGGTTGTCATATTACGCGTGATTTGTATAGACGCTCCACAAATGCCTGACTGAAACAGATTCTTTACAGCAGCGACTGTTCAATGAGTAGTAGGGGGTAAAACCAAGCCTTATTGGTGACTGAAAGGTAATTAGTATCTTGGTGTTCTGTGTATTACAAGGGCGAAATATGTTTCAACTGCTAATGATGAGCTGCCGAGTGAGGAAGACCGGATTCATTTGCCGAGCTGTTAATAAGCAGGAACAAAGAAGAGAATTAAACCAAAAAATAAGACATGAGAGGAGTTTACATTCAGACCACCGGCGCCTCTGCCAGCATGCACACCCCAGAGAGTCATTCAAGAACTTAATACTAACAAGGTCAACACGCAGATACACGGGACCACTCCCCCTCCCAGGTCTTATTAGAGTAATGCATTTCGACAGATAGCCCCATTTCTCAAATATGAGCTCATATATCCATGTACTTGGAGCCCCGGAGAGCTGTTGCAGTTTACCATGTTGGGTTCAATTCCTTCAAAGAACCACACAGTGTCCTCTCTCATCAGCCTCCTATTTTTCATACTACAGTATCACACACTGCTGGCTCTTTTCTATACGCAGAAGCGAAGGGCCTGTTTGTTATGAGGTCAGAGGTCGACTCTGCAGTGAAAACCACGCAAACAGCGACTGGGATTTGGTCTGATTTCACAGTAGAACAGAGGTGACTGACAACTTGTGAGATTCATCCCCGGCGCATGCTAATGGAGGCTTGGAATGTGGCAAAGAAATGAATTGGGTCTCGCAGGGCTCATGTTTTTTGGTGAATTGCTTTGAACTGTTCTCAAAAGAAAATCCCTCAAGTCATGCTGTGAATATTTGCTGTGGCATCAATGGTCTTACTCAAGTGTACTATAAGTGTGTTTCCATACGCCTGTTTTGATGTGCTTTTCATATTAGTAAGGAGATGGGGCTGCTGGGATTTTATAACTTACAACTGAATGTGAATTCATTTGCTCAACATTGCAGTTGTGTTTTATTTTTTTGAACCAGTTCACCCTTTGACCTTGGAAATACACTAAATGTCCACTTACTACCTTTTTCTGGAGGTTTTGACCACAATGTATTCGTCAGCAGAAGGGCAGACTAACTTTTAACCGAAAACGGATGAAGTCCCAGAAATGCTCAGAAGGTTTGACCATCTATTTCCCACGACGACTCAAACTCAAACTCAACCTGATAGAAACTGTGTTACAGCCAAGAGCTCCAGAACAAGTAGGTAAGCAGACTGTGATTTTTGCTAGAGTTTAGAGACAAAAAATGTTGGCAATATGGTAGGACTGTCTTGTTCTTCAAAAGAAAGCTCATTTATGAAATATGTTAGAAAAACATCTGTGTTAAGGTGACATGTTTACAGAAGACGTACAGAGATCTCTTGTTTTGCCCTCTTAAAGGAGAAGGCAGTTTACCCCCAAATCAAAAATACATGCTTTCTCTTGCCTGTAATGTTATTCATCCATTATTAACTGTATTTGTAGCGGCCGTTTCAATGTACTTAAGTTCCTAGGTCGCTTAGTCTGCAAGGTGTTTCGATTTTGACTCGTGTTCATTTTGTGAAATCCAAGTTCTCATGTGAGGTCGTAAAAAACTTTACAAGGCTTATTTCAGAACACAAAATAATACAGCAGGTAGAAGGAATGATATATATTTTTGATTTGGGGGCAAACCGTTCCTTTAAGAATATCCACACAACACGTGTCCATTCACATCCCATTTTTCCAAATTACTGGAAATCCACACTATACTGAATAGAAATATGACGATCTCGAGTCAGGATGTTTGTTTGCTTAGAAAGACGTCTTAAGAGATAAAAATGATCTCTTCCACTGCCTCTATTCTAAAATGGGATTCAAAACCCTTCCATTCTGTTACATTAGCTCACTAAGTGAAGAAAAAGAAACTCTAGACTATTTCTGGACAACTGGACTGTTTTTGCCCAAACGGCGGAAAATCCTTGAGGTGAATCCCTGATCCTCCTTATCTCCTCTCTTAGCCTCTCCAACCAGGTCTTATCGCCTCCTGGACAGTAATTAACAGGAATTACACTGAGCTCCTATCTGCTGAGCCTGCGTCGTTACCGCAAAGAGCCCTTTCCCATTTAGGGCCTGTCTGCTGGGAGATTACCACTGGAGAAGGGCTACTCGATCACGAGGTGCCACACAACTGTTGTGCTTCTGTGGCAAGCTTGTGGATATAAAGGCCAAGTTGGGCTTTATGCATCAAAACTCAAAGAAAACCTTAATAAGAATGTGTTAAAAAAATAAATAAATAAATAAATAAATATATATATATATATATATATATATATATGTGTGTGTGTGTGTGTGTGTGTGTGTGTGTGTGTGTGTGTGTGTATAAGGGGTCATTAAGACAAGGGGATATTGGCAGAGTTAGCAAATTCAACTGTACTGTAACAATTATGCCTTCAGATAAACTGGAGGTTTGTGATCTGGATAATTTCATGTTTTCCAACTGCGTTGCTTGTTAATAGAAATCGAAGCTTTAACTTAAAACCAATCATACGCATTTACCCACGTAATCGGAGGAAAAAATACGAATGAAAAGATGGACAATTGTCCACCACCCATCTCCTCTGCTCTCTTTCTCTTCTCTCTCTCTATTTCTGAGCCCTGCACACTCTAAATGTTTAACAGGATCCTTGAGAAAAGCCTCTTCACTTCTGTTTCCGTGGCAACTGGCATGCATTGGAATTGATGACATCTCCTGATCGCCCACTTACTTTGCACTAAAAACGCTCTCCCAGTGAACTTCGCCAATGCCATTTCCCTTGCAGAAACATGACGCCGCTTTTCCAACAGTAGAGGGGAAACTGAAAGGAGAAAAAGGCTTTCCATTTGATAAACATGCCATACATTTTTTGAGAGGGGGACATTATTTCACAAGAGTACCAGTGACCAGTTCTTTAAATAATGTCTGAGGAAATGGGTTTAGGCAATGAGACTGGCCAATCCTTCTAACGTTCAAGAATTCAACATGAAAAGCCTAACAGGGTCTCAATAATTCATGGTCTGCTGAGTGCCTGTGGTGAGATTTGTATACCTCACTTACCTATGTGAATCAGGGTTTCAGCATGAATCGCTGTCTATTTAGCTCCATCTCGAAGCTGCAAACTCATTTAAGAGAAAGAGTGAAACTCTACCTTATTCCGACCGTCTAGTTAAACGTTTTTGTCTAACAGTGTCCCCATACCTCACACTTTCATTCTCTCCCTTAATTAACATAGACGGGCAGCTAGACAGCTCCGGAGGCCAGAACCCGTAGCAAGACCGCTCGCTGTCACCTTGTTACCAGCGTAATGGGTTCAGACGAGGTCCCCCTGACACAGGAGAGAGGGGAAATGAATTCATGAAGACCGGCCTTGCGTACTTTCCACTTTGCCTTTGTCTCCTTTTGCCCTTCCTCACTTCCCACATCCCTCCACCTACACAGCCCTGTTTAAACTGCTGGCACCACACAACAGAGAGAACATATTCGACATAATCACGCTGCACGCACCAGCAACCCGATGCACAATTCATTCAGCTTCATTAAAACCGCACACGCTCCCCGACAGAAAATTAACAAACACATTCCTAGAGTGTCCATTAAAATCTATTCATTAACTCTGAGCCACATTTCATCCGTTGTTGGTTTTGTTTGTAAGTGTTTACAACTCAACAATAAAAATGCAAATAGTCAAAAAGCGTTTGCTGAAGTCAACAGTGCAGACGCGTCCATGATCGCTTGTTCAAACATTCGCTCAAGTGCTACTACCTACGACAGCCAAAAGACTGCGGAGGCAAGCCGCTCTGTCAAAGAGCTGGATGTCATGCATGTGAGCAAGAGGCAAGACACTGTGCTGTCAACACAATTAGGCTGCTCAGGCACACACTGACTCCATTCTGTAGGCCTGAAAGAGGTCAAGGAACATATAAAACACAGCCATTTCCTCGGCTAGCACAGACTGAAAGGCAAGAATGTCCTTTATGCTTATGTCATTAAGCGTGGATGTGCACACAAAACGTCTGTGGGAAAAAATGTCCACACACTGACCAATTAGGAGGGAACGCCATGTGTGAAAAGCACAAGAGATAATTGTCATGTCTGCCTTCAAGCTAGCAGCGACACAAATCTCGACAATCTCTCAAGGTCATTGCTGGAGCATTCATCTTGTCTAAATTGTCTTTGATTCAAACCAACTTGTCCTTTAGTGGCACAAACAGTCCACCAAGGCAGTGTTTTGGGTGCTTTATTGTTCTGATTGTACATTCAGCATGCTAATTTGTTTGTTTAATCTGATTATTTGGTCACTCTTTTCTGCACATTTTTCTATTTCCTTTATGTCACAGTCAATAATCCTTAACCCCCCCCCCCGAGCCTGTAGAGAAGCCATGAATGCCCACTGGGTTGTCAGCCCCAAGCAAATACTCTGATCAATTGTACACGGTCAGCATGGATGTTTGATTGGATAATCTGCGCCTCACTGTCTCGTGTGCATGTGTGCACAGAATCAGTGTTCCAAACAACACAGGTGTGCACGGCTTCAATGCAAATCTCAATTCAATTTACTCGGGAATGAACAAATAGTTGACTTGACTGACTTTATTTTGGGAAGGCTGTGGTGTTGCTTCAATATTTGTGTTCTGCAGCACATAGTGTCACGGTCACTTGATCTACTGTTCTCGTGGGTGAACAGTGTTTAGGGTCACTTAACAAACACGCCTGGGGGAGGTTGAGACACAGCAACTTTGAGATGGTGTTCTAGATGGTTCCATCATTAGTCACCCTGAAGCACTGTCTGAAAGAGTTAAATGTTGTCATGTAGCTACAACTGCAGAGGAAGTCCACACGCCAAAAAAAAAAAAAAAAAAATAGGTCAGTTAAATCACTCAATTATAGATGTTGACATTGCATGTGCATTGTATAGCTCTAATGCTGGAATCACAATTCCATGATATGAAATGTTTTCTAATCCTTCCTCCTCCCCTCCGCACTGGAGATCAAAAGAAATGCTGGAATTGCTTCCCATGGCACATTTGAAATGGTTTTCTGACAGTGTAATACCAAAGTCATTTACCCGGCTGCATTTGGCTTTTGCTGTGAATTGCAGAGATGTAGTTTTCTTATTTTGTTTGATGTGCCTGAGCCATGCAGAGAGAGTCATTTCAATTTTGTCATGTGGTTCAAATGGAATACTGACACATGCCTTTGACTTAAATTAATAACACTAAGTCATGTTACTGAAAATTTGTATTTTGCCTGCAAGACGCAGCTGTGATTCATTAAAGGGGTAGTTCGGATTTCTTGAAGTGGGGTTTTACCTATTCATAGTCAGTGTATTACACACAATAGATGTATGTTGGCACGCTCCCAGTTTGGAGAAGCAGGCTGAAGTCTGACACGGAGGTCAAGCAATGTGCTGCTCTGGGAGGGTAGGAAACAAAAAAATATTTTAACCACCTAAAAAAAAATAGTCCAACCTAGAAAAATCAATATCCCTTTAAGTTTATGGTGTGTTATGAGTTATCTTCATTGCTTTACCTTTCCTTTAGACAGCCCGCTCTGACAGGGATGTCATTAACAATATCAGTTTCTAATCTACGCTCTTGTAAAAGCCACCAGACTTTAGCTCGCTTAACATTGGAGCCGCTGGTCAACTGCTGCTTAAATTTTTGTTTATTAGTTTATATCATTGTGTGATTTTAGTGAATATGAACAAGCCCTTCTAAATGCCAAAGTGGAGACTGGCTTTGAGATGAACATAAAAAGGTAATGCTTCAGATGGAAATCACTGACTGCTGTAAAGGTAAAGCAGTGAAAATATTGGAAATATAGCAGGTGGGACTTTTTCAGGTGGCTTAAGTATGTTTTGTGTCAGCCCCCGTCCACAGCAGTTGACTGCTCAGCTTCCGTGTCAGACTCCAGCCTGCTTCTTCAAACAGGGGGCGTGGCGACTCACATATACTGTATGTAACACACTGTCTGTGGATAGAGCTAACCCTCTAAGTCTTTATGCTAAAGGATACATGACAGAACTTTAATGACAGTCTACATATATCCTCATTGTACTGCATAGCCCCCTGGATGCCATTACTTGCTAAAATGGTTAAGTCTGATGCTGAGACGGGGAAAAAAAGGTGCAAATGTTTAGCATTACCCTCCTGGTAGAAATAACTCCCATGCCAAACAGTTTCCTTCCAAAGCTAATCTCCTATTTGCATATTAAAGGCAATGAAAGACACATACAGAACCATAATCCTTAGCTGTCCTTGTGTTTTTCAAGACCAGGCACTTCTTGCACAAAAAAGGCGACAGAGAGCCTTAGAGAGCATTGCGAACAGCAAAAGGAGGCCCTTTAAATGCCTATATCACACAATTTCAAAATCGCTGAGGGTGGCATGCACATTAAACATTATAATCAGGCCATATTTGAATTTCAATGCCGAGCAAATGAAAGGTGTTGGGAATGGGATTAGGATACTTTTTTTTTTTTTTTTTTTAACTGAACTGGATTGTTACAGGGCTGGAACTGGGACACATGACTTGTCAACAACAAAACAGCATTACCATAAACTGCTTTTCTTTGTTATCCTTTACCCAGCTGTTTTTCCAGATGTGTTTTCATTAAACCTGGATGGACAACTAGGTTGCGAGTAAATTCAACAGCTTAATGTCCGCCTATAAATAATCGCCACCGTCGTCGCTTTTAATTAATTGTCTTTGCAGGTGTGGGGAAAATTGTAAGGTCAGCGCCCTTGTAAAAGGGGTGTTAATCATCCATCAAGCTATTTGATGTGCTTCTCTTCCATCATCTGATTTGTTGATGGGAGACGATAGCATCTCCACCACTCATTAGGCTCTGTGTGAATGGAGGAAAAAAACACATCTTTTGTCAAACAGCAGCTCACAGACTTCACAGTTAAGCTATGGGCCTCATTACACACGCTCAGAGGCTAGCACTTCAAGAATCAAACTTAATTGGCTGCCTGAACATTGCATTTTTATACAGCAATTTATTTTAAGTGTTTTTGATGTCAGATGATATACGGGGGAGTGGGGGGGGGGCCTTCCATGTGAGGCTGAACGGAGTAGAAACAGTTTAATTACCCTCTGGCAAGATCACACGCACAACACAGGCAAAGGTTGCGGAGAGAAGAGAGTTTTTAATCCTGTTTCGTAGATTGTGTGAAGATGTGCTGAGAGCACGGGAACACTTGGGATTGTGAGGTTGCCGTGTGCCGTGTTGCTTGGCTACTGGCAGGATACAGAGATGCAACGCCTACTAACATCTGTAGTGCCTCTCAGTTAGTAGGAGATGCTAATAGAGACTTGAAGCTCTTAAGATGCTGCAGCCTCTGTGCTGTCACAACGAAGGCTAAATCTACAGTACTTCAGCTCCCTCCAACCAGATATCTTGTGTTGTTTTGACTTTACAGGCTCCGTCTGTAGTGACTCCCTCGACATGTCTCCTCTCTTTTTAACTCCTCTTTCCAGCTCCAAGAAATAGGCATTAGAAGCAAATTGTGTGCACCTCCGGGACTGAGATCTGCCATGTTCTCAATCTATCTTATTTACGTTTCGCAGGTTAATAGAATTTAATCGCTTTAGAAGGCCAACAGGGCCGTAAAAGCATTTCATGGCTGTTTGATCCACAGCTGAGAACTTTTCACTTTTACAGAGCTGCCACTTTACGTCATATAAAAAGAAATAAATGAAAGACACTTCTTGTAAATTACAGATGATGATGCCCCCCTTCTCCCCCTCACATCTCACAGAGAAACACACACTCCTAACGCTGCACCTCTGTACATGTCTGTTTCATGAACGCACAGGAGCTGTGGGGGAGGCTGTGCAGTGCCACGCTGCACTGTGATTGGCTGATAAGGGACCACAGAGAGGCGTATCCTTTTGAGAGGCCTTGGAGATGACAGTGGAACTTAATTAATATGTAGAATTTATCGATCATTGCACTGCGGGGAAATCTACTGCCATCTTCTGCAATTTTTTTGGGCCCTGGAGGATCATAAATAAGAGGTCTTAAATATTTCAACTACATCAAACACAAGTAATAAACACGAGAGGGAAATGTGTGACGGAACTTCACTGTAAATCGTGCCAAATTAAATTACAAGGCATGCTTACAGGGAATAGTTGGGCTGAATTTTGAAGAGAGTGGATATTTAAAAGCAAATTTGTAGCATCTTAATTAAAGTTGCATTTCTCTCCCCAAACAATTGCTACCGTGGCTTTGGATAAAATGACATTCTTTCCTACGGGGGGAATACCAGGTGATTCCTGGCTAATTGTAATAAAAATGCTAAGCAGACGGATTTGAATGGGACCTGCTTGTATCTCCTGAACAGTGGTGAGAAAAGCAGCCAGGGCCTGGAGAATAGAGTCAACCTGGTTTGTTTCCAGAACTCCTGCAGTGCGTCAGTCTCCTGCAACCAACAAAGGCGTACTCCTCGGCAAGCGAGCTTACATCCTTTCTCCCTTCAAAAAAAAAAAAAAAAAGGGGGAAACCGAAAAGCCCCAAACTTGGCAGGACTCCCCTAGGACCTGTAAGGATTCACTGTGCCTCTGCTTGTTGCAGAAATAGGTTGATTGTGCTTTGACCAATCCCAGTTTGACTAAAAAAAGAATGGGGTAAAAGAGGGAAACGAAAGGAAAGAAAATGTACAAAGAGAACAAGAGAGTAGTGTTTTTTGTTCTGAGCTGTCATTGAGCGACAGGGAGACTGTGAACAGGGAATGAACACAGTGAGAGAGGATGTGTTCAAACTTTCCAATAAAGGAGCATTGAAAAAGGCCACACGCTGAGTGGCTGGCTGACGCGAGAGAGCCTGACAGCCTCATCAAATGCTACGTTGTTGGGAGGCTTCCTGCATTCACAAAACTTCACCTCTCAAGCGACCACAGCCTCATTGTGTGGGCTAGGCTAATTAAAAATCGCAATTCATGCAGTTTCTTTCAGGACGGTGACACTGAAGGCAGGAAAAGGCCACAAACTTCCCAGCTAGTGACATGATCAGTCATCTGAATTTTTCCACTTCAGTCCTAAAAAGCAAACAATTGGTTTACAAGGTCACATGGGGGAATAGAAAATGCTACAGTTGTCCTGCTTATCTTTATTTTGACTGACACAGTACAGTACGTTCATGTGAAACATGGCATTATGACATTTGTTTCTGCATAATAATTTGTGTGTCTGCAAGGACATGTAATGTGTGGGTCGCATGACAGACAGAGACAGTCAGGGGAACCCATAAGCTCCCTTTTAGTTGTCTTACTATTTAAAACAAATTAAATGCTAGCAGCCTGTTAAGAGTCTCCTGAAAAAATAAAGATATAAAAAAGCTCTCCAGAAACAGATCACACACTGATCGCTGAAATGTTGTCTTTAGCTCTATCAATACGGGAGTACTATGACCACAGGACCTCATGTGATTGGGAAATGACCCCCCACTCCCAAACATTTGTGTTTTTTGCACCTGTTTTTCAGGTCATGGCAGATTCACACAGGATTAAGATAGTACACAACCTCCATGATTATTTACAATTACTCAAGGTCCCCAGGTAATACTAGTCCTGTGCAAGCTGGGCTTTTGGAAGATCTCGGTCTAATTTTTCTAAAAATCGGTTCTCCAACAGTAAAAATGGGTGTAACTGGATTACAAAATAACTAAATAACACCATTTTTCCAGGGAGCTTATTATTCAAAAAAGTAAATTAACGTTGGCAAAGAAAATGTGCCAAAATAATTTTATCACATAATAAAGGCATCTGCACTTTAAGGGTCATTCCACTCCCTGACTCTAAGTTTGTGGAAAAAACACAACCACACCGTATTGAACCGTTTCCTATAATCCACATCTCTGCTCAGTATAGAGGCTCAATAATCCCTCCACCACTGCATCAATCATCTTTCCATTGATTCATTTATCTTCCACTCCCTCGCCTTCACAAATACAAACATACTTTACCTGTGATTCCTGCACAGGAACTGAAACCATCTCAATGGTTTTATATGTGTGTGTGTGTGTGTGTGTGTGTGTGTGTGTGTGTGTGTGTGTGTGTGTGTGTGTGTGTGTGTGTAGCACTGACAGTCGTGTGGAAAAAAAACCTGAAAATCTCATCTTTTATCCAAGCCATCAATCAAGAGAAATGATCCCTGAGTAAAGCTATGAGTCCTTGGTTACACAATGCATTCTGCTAAACACAGATGGCTAAAAAAATAAAATAATGCATGTTCTTCACAACAGAGGGAAAAAGACATTGCAAGTGTAATATAAAAGTAGATATGTGCTTTTTTTCTTCAAAATTATTCATCTGATTTGTAATTCTGTACACAAATTTCAGCAATTGTTCTGGTTGTGCTTTCAAAGTCGCCGACTTTAAGCTGGAAAACCATGAGGTGAACTATGAGGCTAATTATAGCGGCTGATAAAGTTGGAAAATGACAAGAGACAGTGTTACCATGCAAATCAATGAACTCCCCTCAGAAATCAACCTTAACTGAGTTGCATCAGCCCAAAACAAAGTTAGCGCTTCAATCAATAGAAAACCAATGTACTCTAAGAGTCGCAATGCTGGAAATAAAAAGAATCAAATGTCTCAGAGATTGCAAAGGCTGAGACAAGTGGAAATCAAATTACCAGTTTGTCTGATTCCACAAATGACAGAAAGAAAAAAAACCCTCTATACTTGTCTTTTTTTAACAGGAGGAGGGTATGCTCTTGCTTCTTAAGATAGACCTTTTTTATGAAGGAGGGATGTAAGCTATCATTTAGCCCAATCTTACTCCACTCAAACAGACACTGCAGGTGTGTAATTTATAGTCGAAGCATGGAATTTAGTCTCCTGCATACATATTAGGAGAGGTAGTATTGTCAAATTAGATCAATCAGAAATCATAGATGTTGCTGCAGAGAGGCAATAAATAAAACAGATCAGGTTTTTGGTAAAAAACAGCCTCTTGGTTTAAAGCGGTTAAAATTTAATGATTATGGGATTAAGGTATTGCTAATAAGAATAACTATTCTGGGACAGCTGACTCCCCAGTGATCCCGTCTGGCCTCCAGGAGAAAGTCGCCAATCAATGGCAGCAATAACTTTCACTTTCTATGCGCAGGAGGTCGAGGAGAGAGACATTAAGACAAGAAAATGTTCAGAGAGATCATAAGGGACGGCAGCGCCACTGAGAGAGGAACAAAACAGAGCAAAGTGACATCTCATTGTGACACAAGTGGGAAGTGACATACATCAACATAAACACATGAGAATATTGCTAAGATTGCTTGATAGACAGACAGATAGAAGCAGGCAAAGAGTGCCTCAGAATGAGGGGGAGGACCCACATGGATTAATCATGCAGTGCAGCCCCAGGTTAAAATGTGTGATATTTTTGGGTATAGTCCCATCGCCGCCTCCAGGCCATTTGCATAGTACTGAGAGACTACTGCTTCATTTCCCCCTGCCGCTCAGCTGCGTGAGCGGAGAGCAGTCATAGGGAATACAAATAATTAAAATAATATCCGGGACTATTGATGTTTTTGTCCAAATTGCCCTAACCTTATTACAAATTTTACTTTTTTACTTTTTATTTTCGTTTGTTTTCTTGCATTTTTCTTTGAGGAGGTTCATTTCCCCTCAAGTACTTTTCCTTAAACCTTAGAGCCAGATTTTCTTAAATTAAGCAGTGGCCAGCCTTCTCCATGTTTAAATCCTCTTTCGGACTAAAGCTCATTATCATCCACACATATAATCTCTCAAATTGGTACCAAACGCCCCAGCTGTTAAAGTGGGCTGCATAATTTGCTAAGGGAGCCTGAAATGAACATATTATCTTTTAGAGAGAAATATTAAACTGGAGATAATGCAATATATTGTATTTAATGTTGGATGCCTGCAGACAGTTGAGGCTCAAAGACAATGAACAGATAGAGGAAGGCACAACACATGAAGGTGGGAAGAAAACTGAAGCATTTCACTCACATCATTTGTAAATATTCTACATCTTAACTCTTCAGTTTGCTACTCAAAGGGGATGAATGGTGCATTTTACAGGCTTAAAAAAACTAAAAATGGGGATTAAAGTCCAAAACTTGACCTGAATGAACCTAATAAATCAGTCGGGGCTACAGTGGCTCCATAAAGTTCAGTCCGAGTGCACACTCGCTGACTCATTTAACACGCATTAAAGATAATTGAGGATGCACGCTATTCCTAAGCAGCCTAAGAGGTCGATACAGTATGGCAAACAGCAGCTGTAAACAGAAAGCAGCCATGTTCATTGCCACTGAGCAGCCCTTACTTTTAGAAACATGTGAAAATAAAATAAAATAAAAATAAAATAAAATCTAATTCAATATTGAATACAGTTTATTCAAACTGTAAGACAAGAAAACCTTTCTTATAGGAGTAAGAAATAATAAGATACTACTACTACTACTACTCAGGGCTCCAAATGTTTACGCGTAAAGCCTTTTATGAATATTTGATGAATGCTCTCAACATATTAAACTTTTTGATGGGGGTAGGGGGGCACATTTAACTTTTAAACAGCAACAACTAAACTGGGTAGAAGAGAAGAACATGGCTGCAGGTGAAAATTAATTTTAAAAATATTGTTCAAAATGGTAAGTTTGTCTAACAGCAGTATAATCGTTTGAGCATTATAAGCATAAAGCTAAAACTGTCCGATTTTATGTTGCATACACCAACTAAAAACAGCAAAATGTACTTTTTTGACATTGTTTTAAATGTATTAACTAATACATTCACCAATACATTTTAAAACATAGTTCAGGATGGAGGCTTATGGATTTCGATACTACATTTTTGGTCAATGCAATATTTTTCAATTGCCCTGTTTATGGCCAAAATGTTTGCTATCACATACTATATAATTAAACACGTATGGAGGTTTATATCTTAACATTTATCATTGTATGTCTTTAAATTAATAATTATTGAAGGTGAGTTTCGATAAACTATCGACTGAAAACGAGTCAGAGTAACAGAAAAAGCCTGTCTTATTTAGCAAAGTCGCTTTATGGAACAGGCCCTAGCTTTCTTCCTGTATTTACAACTGTAATTAATTCTACTGATATTGGCAGAAAATAAATCACATTTTTTTAAAGGAGGAACATAAAAGTAACATTTCTGGAAGCTGCTGAAAAAGTACCAATAGTAAAAATGATGTACTCAAGTTCACTTAGTGCTGCTCAAAACAACATATCACAGTGACAGACAATTCACAGTGAGAAGCACTGTGTTTCGTTGCACCCCTGCCTGAAGTAAAAGCTTTCTTAACGGTGACTTCTCAAACAGAAAGCATTTAAAACAAGCCATGCAAAAGAACAACAGTTAGAACTACTCATTTTAAAATGCAATAAAAATACAACCACAACATGCTAGCCTAAAAGAAAAGTGCCGTCAGGGACATATCTGTTTGATTGACAGGTGTCTGACCATATTAGCTCCACCCACACTTCCACCCTATTTCCCAAATCTGGATTGCAGTAAACCCAAATCCACTCATCTCATAGCCTTCATGCGCCCATGTGTGACATTTTTTTCCTACAGCCAATGCTTCCAACCCAAATGCATCAAATAAAAAAATAAAAAAAACGTCTGTAATCGGATCCGTCTTTGATCCACGCACAGAAGCCAGACAGCGCACTTGAGCTTTCAACACCTCAACCTACTGCTACACACCAGATCTCCGCTGAGCTGCAGCCCTCTGCACCCTTCCCTGGCATTTTTCTCAATTGCTGTGGTGTTGTAACATTATTACAGGTCAGGAAACAGGCCACAGTGAGACTATTCTGCTCATAAATCAGGTGATTGATCGTCATCCGTCTCACACAGAGGACTATAGCATGTGTCCCCAACCTGGAATACATATCCATAGTAACCCCAGTTGTCAAGAGGCCTGTATCTGGCACACTTGTTGAGTCTCTCTCTCTCTCTCTCTTTCTCTCTCTCTATCTTTCTCTCTTTCCAAGCAGCAGGAGGGAAAACAACTCCATGTGGCAAGCCATTTCATTTCTAATATCATGTGTGTGATCAATCTCCCCTGCAATGAACGGGCGGTGCAGTGGAGGCAATCATTCAACATTTGTGGCAGGTATGTGGTATTGACTGAGGGAAGATGAACCGCGGGTATACATGGGTGTGTGCCTATGTGTGTGTGTGTGTGTGTGTGTGTGTGTGTGTGTGTGTGTGATAGAATGCGAGTATGTGCGTGATCGAAAGAGAGGGAGAGAAAGTAAAGATTTTAGTTTTCAATCCCAGCGTAAGATTCCTGGATTTGTTTTAGAGAGACTTTTAAACTTCATTTTGAGCCTTTACATCCTAAGCTGTTATCACTTACAACCTCAAGTGGTGTACTGTCCATGTGATTTGACTTCTAGATTTATATCAGTGCAATTTTTCATTACTATAAGAATGAAAAACCAACATTTTAGTAGTTTTCATTTGTAAAGAATTTCCACCTCGTTGTAAACCTCTATGAGCCACTCAAGATGCAGTTACATTTTACATCCGTGTCTGAAAAAACACGGATGCTTCTTGGATTCTTAAGTCAAAGTTGACGTTTGTGCCAAATTTGAGGAGCATTTCATGAGAATGAGACAGACATAAGGTCACAGAGACCTTGACCTCACATAGACCACGACCTATGACCACAAGATTCTAATTAGTTCATTCATAACTCGAATTCGACGTTTCTTGAGATATTGTGCACTGAAGAATAAGACACACAAGATCAACATGACTTTGACTTTGACCTCTGACCACCGAAGTGATCGTTGAGTGATTATTTTTGCCAAAATTGTCAAACTGACAAGAATGGGACAGATGGACAGACAACCCAAAAACTAATGCCTCAAGTCACAGCTATTGCTGGCACTGAAGCATAAAAACTGGCACAGTGGAAAGGCTTGCAACTGCTGTCCCCTTTTCTCCCTCAAAGTTGCTTCTGACAGCTTCCTGCCATATTTAACGTCCTTTAATATCAATTACAAAGTCAAATGGCTCGCCATAATTGAATTTGTACTGTGCGCTGACATCCCCTGTTAGGAATCACTGTCTTGTTCAATTAAGAGGAGCCTTATTATTGGCCAAATTGCAAGTAGCCCCATTAATGTGGGGGGAAGATTCTATCCTTTAACTGACATATTAATGTTGACACCCTCCCAGAGTTGTGCGTTGTGGTGGGCGTGAAGACTGTAAATTCAAGTGACTGTCAGGTTGTCCTTGATTCTTCCTCCTGCAAGAGCGGAAAGTCTGCGCAGAGAGGGAAAAATATATGTTGTGGACCTACTGTAGCGGCAGTAGATAAATACGCAGGGAGAGACGGATGATGAGCGGCTGCTCTCTAATGGGAACCAAGGTCTTGTTGCGGTGGCGTGTTTTATTTACAGCTACTCTTCATCAGAGTGACACACCGGGCTCTCAGACCATCCCTAATAGAAACTGGAAGCAGAGGAGGGATTCCATTTCCAAATGGGAACACATGTAGGAGACCGGCTTTTTACGTATGCATGAATAACGGAATCATGCATTCGGTGTGAGTGAGTGTTATGGGTAATATATTGCTGGAATTACTGGGAGACTGTGGAAAGGTAAGCATCATTTGTCTGGGGACTCATCAACGTCTGCTGAAGAAATGGGGACTAATGACTGTACAGCAGAGGGGAGGAGAGAGGCTACATTTGTCTCAATCACTGTCAGGCGATATGATTGTGAATCTACAACTGTCATCAGTGTTCACTGTGGGGACATGTGTTAACAGTTTTGTTAAGGGGCGACTTTTAGTGAATTTAAAATAGAAAATGTGTCTTGCGCTGCACCACGTAAACTTTAAATGTTGAGGCAACCAATTGGTGGACAAAAAAATCTGAAAGGCTGCTTGTTTTTAAAAATGACAGATGATCGTGGTGAATAGACAGAGTTATTGTCCCTGCAGTGTCCACAGGGGTTAACGGTCAGTGGCTGACAGTGACGGTGTCCCTGGCTCTCATAAGAAGTCACCCATGAACAATAAAAACTCCTGACAGCCCATTTCGGGGTGGTTTCCTAACTGCTGTGTTGATTTGGGACATAAAACACAATCTTTCCATTTTCTTACAAATCAGATGAATGGTAAAATAAATCAAGCGTGGACTCTGAGGAAATCCACTGAATATTATTCAAGTTTTGCCCCTCCCAAAAAAGCCAGTTCATGCAATAGTTTAAATGAAATGTGGACTTGAGTCACATGACTTGCTCGACTTGGATACCTTCACCAAAGACCAACGATTAAAAAGTGTACCCCAAATTTAACATATTTCCATTCATTCCCCAAATCAACAAATCTGAACACTATCTATTCCCAGCAACTTGACACTTAATTCTCCAGATCCACATTGTTTGAACCAATCATATAGTATCCAGTGAAATGGCGACACGACACAACAAAAAAACAAGTTGCACATGCTGGTCAAAGGTAATAGACAAAGACGGCAAAACTTTTAACTTTGCTCGACATTTGGGGTTGCACAATGCAACAAACATTATGTCAAGGCTAGCATTGCAATATTTAGCGAGCTAATACTTAACTAACATTGGCTGTACAGCTAAGGAACTTTTTGACACACTTGTTTCAACCAAGAAATACACATTTATAAAAGCATTCATGATTTTACAAATTTAATATGAATGAATTTAATATTGGCTTATTAGAGGAGTGCATGATGACTTGTTGGGGACTTGAAACTCAAAGTTCAGGACTTAGGACTTGACTCAAGACTTATCTGTCTCCACCTTTGGGTGAAACCAATGACTATTTCCATTGCAGATTAATCTGTTGATTGTTTTCTCAATCAATCAATCATTTGTTCTTTAAAAGTGTTAGAAAATGGTGAAATATATGGAACATTGTTTCCAAAAAGCCAAGATTAATGTCATCATTCATCTTGTTTTGCCCTCATCCCTAATATATTTAGTTCAGTTCATATTCTTTGAAGAAACTCAAACCGACATAACAAATATCAAAATAGCCCGCACTTTTTTTTTTATAGTTCATTGGTTATTGATTATTTGATTAATGGTCCCAAATGCTAATCCATCCTATAAGACAGCAAGTCTAGTTGTCAAAATGGCAAACATGTCATCAACAGATTCGCTGTAAAACTGCTCCTTACTAAGAGGTGTCACGGTAATTCCCTGGGGATAACAGCAACTGGTGATGCTAGGGAAGTATGGGAAGCTGCATGGACTAAAACTGAATACCAAAGATAAGAAGCACAACAGAGTTCACGGCATAATGCAGATGCATGGTGATGCCCACGGAATTAATTAGGAAAAAAAAAAAAAAACACAGTATTTAGGAAACGTTCAGTTTAGTCCCCTTTCCGATGCGCGTTCATGCCCTTTATGTTCTTTTCTGTATTCAGGTCTGCCAAAAGTCAGCCTCAGTATCCTCCCAAGCTCTTTCTCACTCTGATTGTAATCCATGTTCAGAGGTAAGAAAAAGAATAAATGCATAGTTATTACTTCAGAGAGTCAAAAGTGAGACCTTACATGAACTCTCCGTTTCTATTTCATATCAAATTAAATGCAGCTGTGTGGTGCACTGAAAGAGGATTCTGCTCCTTTCAGCTCACTGCAGAGTAACCAAACGGGCACTTTTAGAGATTTCTCACACGACTCCTCCAAGCAGCTTTTGTACAGTGCAGCGCAAGTGGCCAACAAGGGAGCTGATTGTGTGTTTAAGACAATAACAGCAACAGAGAACAGGGCCTGTTTTTAATAACCAAGAATAGCAAATGCAACAGAAATAAACCAATAAAGCTAGACTTTGTCCGATCACTCAAATCCAGAGATATATCTCACTTTTGATTATTCAGAATGGATTTCTAATCCCTCATTTTTCTGCCAGTTTTTCAAGCTGTAAATGTCAGCAGTTTGACACTTAAATGATGATTGATGTGGTGAAGGCAAATAAAGGGTCAGTAGTACATATTTCAATACATAAAGTGAGAAAATATTTTCAAATTATCCTTCTTTTTTTTACTTTAAAAGTTTTGCTGACCACCAGGGATGTCACCATGGGGGGGGGGATGGGGACTGATTTCCCAGGGCAATGACACTATTAAAGAATGGCCTCACGGCAAGAGGGTCCCTGGTTCGAGTCCCAGTTGGAACGGGGTTCGGTCCGGGCGGGGGCCCTTCTGTGGAGTTTGCATGTTCTCCCCGTGTCTGCGTGGGTTCTCTCCGGGGTCTCCGGCTTCCTCCCACAGTCCAAAGACATGCGGCTCAGGTTGATTGGTGACTCTAAATTGCCCTCAGGTGTGACTGTGAGCGTGTATGGTTGTCTGTCTATATGTGTCGGCCCTGCGATGGTCTGGCGAACTGTCCAGGGTGTACCCCGCCTTCCGCCCGATGACAGCTGGGATTGGCTCCAGCCCCCCCCCCCGCGACCCTTACGAGGACAAGCGGTTACAGAAAATGACTGACTGACTGACTGACAGTAATTGAAGGCTGCAGTATGCTGTGGATATTGCTGTGTTGAAAAAAGGGAGAAATTTCAAAAAGTGCAGACTTAAGCACCTAAAAAAATGTGGTTTCTTGTTTAAAACAAAGGATGTGCACAATCAAAAGGCTCTAGTGTTGCTCTATAGCCAAAACAAATAATTGTTAACTGTCTTGCTGAGGGCCAATTTGACAGTGTCACGTTTCCCATGCAGATTTCCCTGATGGGAATGCAACAAGCCCACTTCTCTAATCTCTAGACCTCAGCCATCACACAATCTGTTCAACTGCAATGTGCAATCTTATCGCAAACAAGTACAAACACTGATTTACAAGCGACTGGGATTTCAAGCCTCTGCAGTAAATAGTAAACAAAGATATGTACTGATCTTTGAATTTCATGGGTTCATGTTGTGACATTATTGCGCATAGCAATCGCACAAATAGTTCCTAGGGATACACAATATTGTATTTTTTTTTGCAAATACCTGATATGTCGAAATATAACAAAATATTTGTCCGACATCCGATACAAAAAACATATGTCCATTATTTTCCCCATTTCTTTTTTGTGATAATCAAGTATCTTATGTAGTGAAATTAACATCATATTATGCATACTCTTATTGTGACGGCCCACCAGCAGATGGTGACATAAGATAAAATGCTTTCCACTGCAGGTCATATTTATTAATTATGCAAAATAGGAAAAATACTTCATCCAAGGAACTTGTCATACCAAGGAGTATAACAAGCCGAAATCAGCATGTTGGCTGATTTTGATGTTTAATTTCAAAGCAAATATCTGATATACTGATGACGTGCTGATATTATCGTGCATCTCCAACAGTTCTACTTCAAGAATTAAAATAGCCTTAATAAACCAGGATGCAATGCAGCCACAAGATGCTTCACAATGGATAAATGACATGGATTCAAAACACAAAATAACTCCTCAAATGAGTTGAACATCACTGACTGAGAATATACAGCAATGTAACAGCATCCAAAAGTGAAGTTTTACTTCAGCATCCGACTTGATGTGCTGTATTAAGCAAAAACATACATAATTATTCTGTTCGCCCAACCATTCAGGCAATATCAGCATTCTAACAAAAAGGAACCACAGTGGAGGACAAATGGATACATTCTCCTACTTATGCATGCAGAGGATTAGTATGGCAGATATGCATTGTATGTTGCATGCACTGTTCCACCCCGACTACAAATGCAGACAAAGCATTACTCAAAGACGGGTGTTTTGAATTTAATCATCTACAGATAACAGCGGTTCACATGCAGCAATGTGCAGGCAAGTTGATGTGTGTGTTTGTGTGTGAGTCTGAGCCCAGTGAAAGGGAAAGCAAGTGAGATAGTGGATTCTTTGTTCCTGAGGGAGTCAATCAAGCCACTGCATTCCCTTTAATGGGCTGAAACTTACAGGTTTGATTGTCTACAGTGAATTTCTTTTCACGTAGGTAGGTATGTTTGAAAAACACTACATGCTTACAGAGTCTAGAGCAGCTAAGGTTGTCTTATTAGAGATTTAATCAGTAATTTGTTAGATGAATTTCAACTGAAGTCCTATATTTCCCCTGAAGATATTACAGATAAAAAGTGAGAATTAAAGCATTTGGTTTCTGATTGGAAAAATACAAACAGTACAGGTGATTCCAGCAACCGAAATATAGTGGCACTCTTTATCATTAAAAATTACCAATTAAAGTTCCTTAACCAAAATCTTCACAACTGGATATGTTCAAGCAGGAATATGATCCGAAATCGAGAAAAAAAAAATCAACATTGGCAACCAATATTGCATATTTCCCCGATGTCAGCATTAAACTACATTCAGCAGTGAACTTGAGGCTGGGTAATGACGGTAACAGAGCAAAATGGTACTTTCTACCATAAAAAAAATCACCATCCAAGCTACAAGACTACATGTTACATGTAGCAGTGTACGTAATGTAAACACTTGTGGTGGCATGTTTGGAACAGATGACCGTATCAAGGAATCTGTCATGAATTGACATCAGCTTGCATTGAAAGTATAAGAAATGTTGGAAACAGAGTATTCCGAACACTCTGGAGCCTGAGTTTTTTCTCGCAAAATACTTCTACATATGTTTACCTTGTTATTTGAAACTTAAGCCAAATTCAATGTGAACATCTGTGATTTAACATTATAAAAAATGACAGAAAATAAGGAAAAGCATTGTGGGTTGCCTTTAAAGTGGCCATTCACAGTGGAGTATATCTCATGTAAGCCATGCCAGGTGATCAGAGAAAGCCATATACTAGCAGAGGTTTTGAAATGAGACTATGAGCCTAATTTTATCCAATTTCCAGGAGCACTATGACATCTCATACACAATGGAACCCTACACCCTGGAAAACATTTCTTTGAAAAATATACCTGCTATGACACCGAGATGTTCACCTTCCAGCCCCTGCTTTTTCTTTCCACTCCATAAAAATGAAAGTGATGCAGTTTCAAACTGGCTTTCATTGCCCAGAATCCCTTTTACAGTGGTGCTTTAACTTGCAACCAGCATGGCTCCTAATAAAGCCATACAAGCTAAAAGAGAAGGAACAAAGGACGGAGGTCTGGCTCGGATGGAGCGTTCATTTATCAGTGGACACGTTTCAAATCCTTGCCCCAGGCAATGGCTCGTGAAGCATCCGATGAGATAGCCCATAGGGACTTCTGCTGGAAAAGCAGAAAACCCTTTGATGAGCCTTGGGCCATTCCTGCACCTGTGTCTAATATGCATGGGTAAAAACCCAGACGCAAGCAGCCTCTGGATAGGAAAAAAAGCACTGCAAAAGACTTCCTTTATTTTTCATGTCCGCAAATGTGGGCTGTTCCTCTAGTTTGTATCCGCCCGTTTGTAGAAAGTAATTGTTTCTGAATCTGGGGAGGCATGCAGTGTTAGTGCCACAACCATGCAAATACTTGGATATTTGCACAAAGGCCACAGCTGCATCTCAAGATGCAAAGTGGCTTCCTGGAACCAGCAAGTGTTAACACACGTCACTAAGCCAAGAACACTGGCTCACCTCCTTTCTGCAGTACCACAACACTGCTGAACTGACTACTGTTCACTGCATCTGCTGGCTATGTTTGGTAATACTGAGTTGGGGTGGGAACAATTAATTGCATCAAAGAGCTTGGAAACACAATAACGAAAAACAAAGCCAGAACCAGAACATAATTAACTCCAGTGTGCACTGTTAAAAATCTGATTTTAGCTACAGTAACAGAGGACAAAACATTAATTGGAGCACCAACTTCACTAAAAGACGATCCGAGTATGAGCATTATAACTGAAGTGCAGAAAGTTTATGCGATCTCTCATTATGTTGCAAACTTTTCTACAATAAACTGCTCTGTTTCTTATTATCTTCAACAACAAAAGATCAAACAAGATTATCTCATGCAATTGATCTGCAAATATCAATGACAGAATATTCCATCATCACTCACAGAGGCTCAAATTGAATAACAGCGTTTGTGGATTCAGAAATCAAGCTGTTAAAAGACAGGACAGGCCAGTTTTTCATCATGACTGGCTGGAGTCTCTGAGTACAACAGCATAAGGCCATGTGATCCCCTGCTGTTCACTGAAACATGATTTGTGCTTTCCGTCAAAAAACAAAAAACTTGAAATCTTAGCAGGTTCTATGGATTCAAAGCTGCACCATCTAATGTAGCTGTTTAATATATAAGATACTCGATCTAAAATCGACAACATTTGATGTTTTTCCACACTGGATTTTCAGGATGGTCAATCATTAAAACAGGAGAAGATACAGTAGTTGTGGTAAAAAAAAAAAAAAAAGACTTACCTGAGCCTCTCTTCGACACCACTTTCAGGCAATGGACCACAACGGCATGAAGCAGGATCAGAAGAGGAATGGGAGCTTTCATTTTTTACCAGTCCTACAAGGAAACAAAAGCTCAATTCATTATTCTGCACTGAGACAGGCTGTGAGTACACTGAATCCATCCAAAACATCAAAAGCAGAACAGATAATGATTTTGGCAGAAGATGCTCGATCAAAGCTCAAATATAAAAAAATGAAAGTTCTGAGCCAATAATTACAGAACTTTTACAAGACCTAAGGTCAGCTGGAAAAAGATACAAGACCCCTATGTGCAAATTCTGCTCGCCAAAGTGTTTGTCTGCCTCTGCTTTATTTATACCAGTGTCTCTTCGGGGACTCACTGTATAATCAGGGGGAGGCTGTTGATGATACAAATGTCAAGATGCATCTCTATCAAGACGAACCTGGCTTTGCAGATTTGTCAACTACCTGCAACACTAATCCAACTTCTCTCCCAACTGACATGACATAATCAGGTCCCCCACGTAGATCAGGATATCTCTGTGTTAACATACAGCTTTTCATACATGAAAGCTGGATGAGATGGTGGATGAAACCAAAAGAAAGAATTTTCTGGTTGAAACTCTTTATACTTAAATTTATCAAGGCTTAGAGTTATGCATAATTGAGGGTTGGGGGCGCTGAATGACAGGCTTTCTACAAGTAGTGTCCTCAGATTCTCAGTCAGATCCACCCCTCACTTCTCCACAGCTCCAGCCTCTCACTCAAATATAGTCAGATTATTTTTCAGTTGTGTAAAGTATCCTGCTCAGTACATATATCTTGGTCATAGAGCCTTCAAACAGTAAGCCCCAAAAATGCTTGTTGTTGTGATGGGTTTATGTTAAGAAAAGCATATTGGCTTATCAGTGTTTTTAACAATGTTGTCAGGAAACTGCAGAATTGGTCAGGCGGTAAATATCAATTCATGATTAGGCATGCGGTTATTTAAAAATAACAAGTGATGTGCTATGTCTCATTACAGCACAGGTTGGGGTCGTTGTTTGGGCTGACACCATAACCATGCCAATGACACACAGTACAAGCTTTAATCGCAAATCTGTCCTGATAATATCTTTGTCAGTCTTTGAAGTAATATTATTTTGATGCCCCACAAGCTAAGTGACAGCTGACATTAGTTTTAGCTGTGAGTACTCATTGAGAAAAATAAAAAGGCAGCAATTTGAGAACCATGTGTTTTATCTAATAATAATGCACGCCTCAGAATTATGGATAGACGGAACTATGACAATAAAAAGCTCATTGGAGTCAAACTTTGTCTAATATAAAATGGGACTAGCCTAAAGTTCTTAGTTCTTAGTGTTTAGTCATTATTTACTCCGATTATGCCAGCAACTAACAATATTTCAAAGTGATACACTTTCTCATTAGACCCCTTCTTGTAACTGTGTAATTCTTTTTCTTGTTTGGCTATAATTCATCTCTGTGCTACAGGCAAAAGTGCCATCTCTGCTACGGCCTCGACAAAATACCCATGCAGGCTACAAGGGTGCTTCCATTGGCATTTCAGTCACGACAAAGATGCTTCACATAGATTCCACAAAGCTGCATCAGACAGCCTTTGAGGGGAAACCCTGAAAAGCCACAATAACCCTTGGGACACTGACAGTGGCATGCGAAACTGGCCAGTAGCCAAAGACGGCGACATTGCCGTGTTCTCCTCGTCAAAGGCCTATTGTCGTCAGCCCTTGCTTTCTGCAACCAATGCCACCTCAGAAAAGCTAAACGCCACCACACAAAAATCTTATCTTTTTAATTAGTTTTCCATGTTGGGTGCAAGTCTGCAACATTAGCACAAAAGCTGTGGTGTCTTTCTGTGGTTTCAACACAGAGGAAACGACTGAATCGCCAATTCTGCTCAGTATTCCTCCATCTTACAGTGATATCCCGGCCTGCTACACATTAAAGCAAGTCCTTAATATCACGAAAAAGGTTAACAACACACTCTTGCGATGCAGGGTAATGAATTTCGTGTTGATATCGACTACACCGATGAGCAAATACAGCAAGTCATGTTCTGTTGGGTACACCGATCATGCACTATGGCTGCATAGTGTATGTGCCGAGAGCGAAAATTGTGGATTATGGGATTAAATATATTAAATAATTGCACATGAAAACATGACATAGTGCTTCGCTTTAAGCTTGTGTGCAGACGTTGAGAGGAAAATGGCTCCAAAAGTGAGATTTCACAAAGCTGTTGTAAAGGACACTGATTTTTTTTTTTTCTCCCATCCAATTTAGCAATTTGTGTGATTTTTTTCATTGGCAATGGAAAGGTATAGGGTACTGGTACCAATATGAGTGAAATACAAGTTTATATATATATATATATATATGTGTGTGTGTGTGTGTGTGTGTGTGTGTGTGTGTGTGTGTGTTAACTTGGTAAAGCAAGTCAATACATGGAATTAATATGCAAAACTGCAAAGCTAGTGCAAAACCATGCAACATGTTTTTGTGCCAAAATGTAACCATAAATTAACCACAGCACTGTTGAAATGTAAAGTTGCAACGTATCCGCTACATGATAACAAGCAGATTTTGAGTTTCAGGGAATCTGGAGCTAACAGTTATTGTATTTAGTAGTTTTTTTTTGTGGAGATGTGTCTGCGAATTCAAACGCTTAGTATTTTGGTGATGAGGTCCACAATCCAATAACAGAAGGTAGTACTTAGACTGCTCAGCTTGTCATACAACATTCAGACAAAGTTGCTGTTATATGAAATGACATCCTGCAGATCTGGAGGGATCTTTATCAACTAGCTTCTCAAAGCACTTAAGGATGGGGTGAATGCCACAGGTGGGTAACTGTCGAGGCTTGATACTGCAGATATCTTAGGTAGTAGGGCAATGATTGGTATTTTAAAGCAGGCGTGGCACTGCTGAAAGAGAAATGTGTTGAAAATGTCAGTTGAGACATCAGCTAAATGTTGAGCTCATGCTCTTAGTACATGGCAAGCTTCACATCCCCCCCTAAGCGGGGTCTTTCTCATGTCCGCTGTATACGCAAGTGCCAGGTCCTCTGAGGAAAGGATTTAACGGCTGGCTCTGTTGAAGAGATCAAAGCCAGCATAAAAGGTGTTGAGCTCATCTGACAGCCACGCACGTATTGATGCAGGTATTCCTGCTTTTGTAATACATGATTGCCCGTCGCATGTCTATATGCTAAGTATTTACACTGAGGGTCTTTCAGGGCTCCACTTAATGCTTTCGCTTTGTGCCCATGATGGCTGCTTTCAGTCCTGTCTCTGTGATGTTAAACACTTCCACCAATTAAACTTAAAGCAGCTTTTTTTTGGCTCTGGATAAGGCCCTCACCCCTGCGACTTCATTGCTGTTGTCATCACAGCCTGACCAGTTGATTTTTGATTAAACTGTTGATGCATATTCCCATTTGTTTGGTGTGGTTCTCTTCGTTGTGTCACTACCTCCGCTCAAGCTGGAGCGCTGCTACAGTTCTATACATCCTCATTTTAACAACTCATTTTATTAATGACTAGGTCTCTTAATCAGCTGGGAGTCGGCTGGCAGGAAAAGAAAGGGAAAGTGGTCTGATTGTTCAAGATGGAGCGGGCTTGTAGCCACCAGCAATGTTTGAATAAACACTGCCATGATACCACTGTGCTCCTTTACTGCGAGTGTTTCCCCTGATACACTCAATATTATGGTTAAGTTCAACTACCAGCTTCATCTTCCATTCCCTGCTTCTGATGCTGATGGAGTGTATTTGAGAAGATGGCCACCTGTTTGAAGAATGGAGCTACTCGAGGGCTTATCAAGGTCAAACATTCAATTTGTTATCAGTTATCGCGAAAAGGGTGTTGATGTATTATTGTCGCTATCATCTTACTTCTTGGCACATGGTTATTAGCTAGTGAGAAGCGAAAGATTCAGTGCAGCTGTCTAACTGTCAGAGATATGATCAGGAACACAATAGAGCAGGAAAAAAAGCAAGGAGAGTTATCCCCCTTCAACAAATGAACGGATACTGGATGTCCAAAAAAATAGGAAATCTTGGGAAAAATAGCCCTCCCCTAAAAATCGCACAATGAAAGCTTATCCTGTCAAGCATCTCATAGCGTGCCATTCTTTAAAGAAAAGCTCATCCAAAAGGTGCTGTCACCTGCCTCTCATTCTTTGATTGTTTTTTTCCTCAAGCATTCACTCTCTCCCCTCCCTGACAGTGTTTCCTCCTCAGCGGATTCATCCAAAATTCAATTACTTTCAAGGAGGGTTCAGCAAGAGAAATGGGGCACTCTCTCAACACTCCCGGGGCTCCGAGTTTGCCCCGAGGAATGCATCTCCCTCTCACGGTCGCGCACAAACAATTCTAGCAATCGACGACTGAGGCTTTACTGCTTTACTTACCCTCGCCAGGTGGATACTGAGATGATAATTTATAAGGATCTCTCTTTTCGAGTCGCTCTGTCACACGTTTTCTCGGGCTGTTTCGCGCTGAAGGCCCTCTTGCTCAATTCTGAACCACTGCTCATATCTGATATTTCTGGATGACTGTTCATATCTTTGGAGGATGTTCCCCATATCAGATACCAACAGGGAGTGACAGCAAGAGGAAATAACAGACAAATCCATATTTGTGCCTACACTTCTCCTGCTTGTTTAGAAACATTTCAGTTCTGTGCCTTGGAATTTTGATTGAACTGAGGTGTAAAACTTTGACATTTTGCTTACTTTTATTGCTTCTTCCACATCTATTTATGGCTGTCAAAGTTGTGAAATTAGGTGCTATTTTCTTGGCAACAATGACAAGATTAACAGACTTTTGTTAGTGGAATGCCAGACGTTTTCAATCACTGGCTTAAAATGTTTTTGGGCTTTTGTGCTAAAAAAAACGGTGGAGCAGCAGTTTTCTTTTAAGGTCCTGGAACCACCAGCTACGTCCCAGATGTTAACGAATTCTGACCTTATAAAAGGGATAGTTCATCCCCAAATCAAAAATGCATATTCTTCCTCTTACCAAAAGGGCTATTGTTTTGGTGTGAGTTGCCGAGTTTTGGAGGTATTGGCTGTAGAGATGTCTGCCTTCTCTTCAATATGATGGAACTAGATGACACTCAGCTTGCGGTGCTGGAAGTACCATGAAATAAAACATTTAAAAACAGAACAGCAATGTCTCTTTTCAGAAATCATGACTCGGTTACTCAAGATAATGACCGACTTCAGGTAGGGACTATTTTGTTTCTACTGAACTACACATGCCAACCATATCACTGCGTGGAAGGGTGTGCGCATCTACGAGTTCGTTCATTAATCTGCTTACAGCAAAGTCTGTGGATTATCTTGAATAAACAGGTCAGGATTTCTGCAAACAGACATTTCTGTTTAGGTTTTCCATTTTTTTTCTTTTGGCGCTTTAAGCACCACAAGCCAAGTTCTATTTAGTTCCATTATATTGGAGATACAAGGCAGACATCTCTAATGCCGATATCTCCAACACTCTGAAAACAGACCAAAACAATCTAGACTGGTTATTCACACTGCAGGTTTAGGGAAAATATGGATTTTTGTTTTTGGGGTGAACTGTCCCTTTAAATATGTGTAGCATCATGGGTCACATGCCTTGAATCACATACCCAAGAACTGAAAAAAATTAGTTAAAACAGCAACGCTTCAGTTGCAGCTTGAACTTGTACCCTCTCCGTCTCTGTCATTACCCCCACCCTCAACAGCCTCTCCCCCGTATCACCCCTCTGCCCTTTCCTCCTACCTCCAGTCGGAAAATTGATATGTACTCTGCTTGGTGAGTTATTAACATTTCTATTTGTGAGGAACACTTTTCCAGCCCTTACACCCTTGGCTGACGCACACACACACCCACACGAGTCTGTGCTCTCCTCACTGAATTATTCCATTTTGGATTATCTAATAACCCTGCAACCACAAGCCTCCATGTTCTTGACATGCACGCATGAGAAAGAGAGGAAGAAGAGGTCGCTTCTCAAATGCAATCAACATCTCTAGGCATGTTTAACACCGTGAATGTCTTAGGATGAATGTTTCTTCTGCCTTTGTGTAAAAATATGCACTCAGTCCACTTCTTCCCTGGCAACAGTGAGAGTAAAAATGGCACAAAGCATCAAGAGTACAATCAACAGAAGAATGGAGAAGAACGAAAGACACAAACCATGTGTAGCAACGTTATGCAATCGTGTAATTTTTTTTTCAGTTGCTAACTTCTAATGTCTGTGGGGTGAGGGTAAAACAGAAGACTTGTCATTTCAGAAACTGTCTCAGGATTTTGATTTTAGATTTTGTGAATCCTGGAGATGCCGCCCAGTGATATTTAAACCATAGGCTAGGACACTGCTTTAAAATAAGATGTTTTTAGTGATGCTTTTAGTAGCCTAGTTGTCACAGCTCCCTTTACTTCCACGATGATGCAAAAACGGAATTAAATATACAACACTTACATATATATGAACTGTCATATACAGAAGACTTTATGTTTTTTTAAATGTTATAATAATGTTGGTTATTGTGAAGGAAAAACACTTAAATTTTTTTGTATTTAAACAATGTCATACTTGTCCTGCCTTCATGAATAAAAATAGTTGAAAACTATAAAGAAAAAGACAATTTACTGATACCATCTCATACTGATCACGGGTCCCTAAACTAAACTAAATCAAAATGGTATCCCGGCAGGTTTGGTAATATGCTGTAGTATCCTATCGCTGTCTGAAGAATCGACATAATATAGTATTCATGATGAAACTTGTGGGGTACACCCCTATAATTTCTAGAACATTTCTAGGAGACTGTTGCTAACTTTGCTTGATAATGGACAAAATCCTGGTTTTTCAAAGCACCGTTTGAATTATAATTCACGTTTGAAACTGTAATGATAACCTGAAACCATTTCATCTTTAATGAGTACTTTGAACTACTTTTTTTTCATCGAACACTAGTCACTTTGGGAAACATTTTTTAAGAAACGTTAGACTACATTGTGTGCAGTATCTATTAATACCAAACCCTGTACCTCTGGGATGCATGTGCTGCATCGTTGCTGTGAACAATTGCTTTACATTTGCTAAATCTTAATTCAATAGATCTACTCTGGGATGGTGACCTCTAAAAATGACCAAATAAACAACAGCTACCTGAGCTAAAAGCCTGTCATTTGACTTCACCAGTTAGTAAACCATGAAGAAGTGACAGAAACTGCTCTCCGTGGGTGAAGTGTGGCAGATGCAGTTTATAATGTACAATTTATATGTCTTTATTTTTGGTCTTGGGAGCTGTTTGCCACCAGTCAGCTTGGAAAAATCCACTTTAAATGAATTCTAAGGACACGCACACACAAATGTGCACTCACAGGCCCGTGCACACTCATACAAACTGTCTTTGCAGTCACGTCCAATTCTTAGTCCCATTACCTGAGCTGCCTGCTAACTAGATTCTTTATCCTGCCTGGCTGTCAGGGAAATAAGGATGACATTAAATGAACGGAGCCCTCTCTTTGGATATTCCAGGCCAGGGCTGAGAGGACTGAGGGAGAGCCTGCTGGAATCACTGAGAGGAAGAGGTGAAAGGGGAGGAGAGGATGAATGAATGCTGGAAAACGGAGAAGAATAGAGGATGAAGAGAAGGCAACTGAGAGAGGCAGTATCATGCCAAGCAGCAGAGCACTGAAACACAGACGCAAATAGGTGGGGATTATTCTGGTAACTGTAGAGTCTTATGCAAACTATATTTCGACAGCACACTGATCAACATCTGAGTTTTATGAGCTGACTGTCTCTGTAATATCTGTAATAAAATGTGTTGATGGAGCTTAAAAGATTAAAACAATTTGTAGCATCCACACAGCAAATTTCCCAGTGTTAATAAATGTTGATTTTTCAAAACAAACTATTATTAGGGTTGTCAAAGAGGGGTTTGTTCACTCACAGCTGCTGCAAGCACTAAAGCTGCTATTCAAACTGTCTGAAAGTTTTAAATGAACTCTGATGCATATGGATTTATAGCAGAATTAGCACAGCGGTAATTCACACGCTGCTAAATGAATACTGACGATTCTGCTCTATAGCTGCATCTCAGATCATTTAGTGCTTTTGAAAGGATGCTATCAGCCTCAAAACACTTTTCTTGTAAACATGTTACACGCAATCAACTTCCTACATCACAAAGAATATCAGTACTGAGATTCTGTCACATTTTCTAAGCCCCACTGCTCCCTTTATACCACCAGAACAGCCACTGTACACTGATGTTGAGGTAAAAGGAAATATCTGGCTCATCCAACAACTTTAATCCTGCAGCAGCAAGATCTTGGAGCACTTTCTCAAAGTTACTTTCTTCTGTTAAACTCAAGCGCATGTCTTTTTCCCCCCAAGGCTTGATCTGTACTGGTGTCAATCAAACTCTCAAACACGGTCAGAGTTCAAGGTTTAAAAAAGGCTTCACTTCGAGAGGAAGCATGCCACAGTAGCTGCTGAATGACACTCATGCTGCAGGGTTATCTCGCGTCTAACGTTGGCGACATCTAACTATAGCAGCAGTAGGTGTACTTCAGAGAACCATCCCTGACGCTAAAAAAAAAGAAATTTCATCAAGCCGAGGTAGAGACTTCCAATAGTGGCGATGAGATATTCACGGGCTGAAGCATTTTTCTCTTTATCTCTCTCAAACACAACCTCTAACACACATTTTTACTCAACACCTAAATTTAAATCTGTGACACGGAGGCTGATCTGCTGCTGAACCAACGAGTCTCAAGCTAACTCTACAGTATGCTAATGCTATTCATTGGAGAGCATCAAAGTCGGAGTTCTTCAAGGAGCACTGACTTTAAGAAAGTAAAAGAACACTGCATATTTTACAGTATTAAAGGAGGAAAAGGCTCCATCCCATGTGTCTTTTTTTTGGTTTGGCCTTTAAAAGAAGCAGAAAAGTCTAAATCAGAGCAGCTTTTTAAGGATTACACGAAAACCAATGAATTTTCAGATACAAGGAGTGACCCCTAGCTCAAGCGAGTTCGGTTTCGACCCATGGCCCTTTGCTGTACTCTCCAGCTGCTCTATAATAAAGGCAATAGAAGCCATAAAATAATCTTTGAAAAAACAGTCACAACAACAAACAACAAACACTTTTCAATGATAAAAATGCTCTGGCAGTTTTTTGTCGTTTGCCAAATCACTTCTACTGTCTAAGCAGCAGAACCATGGGCTGATTTAAAGGGAAATGAAAGAGGATTGTCAGATTATTAACATGAGTTAATAAACGCCTGCCCTACAGCAACTATCATCATTAAGGCTGCTAAACATTTATCTTGCTGATTTTTTTTAATCAAATCAATGACTAGGAAGAATCAACTTGAGCCAAAAACAGAGCAAATGCACATTCCAGCCAACAGCAACAAAACAAACAAAGCCTTTGAGAGAATAATCAAAGTCTTTCTTATAACAGACAATGTGCTTGAAATTGTACAGTCAAATTATCTGACTTTGTTTGTTGAGGTTGTGCACTGCTTGAAAGTACTTCAGCTTTCATCATTGATGAATGCACAATGCCCAGGATAATGATGGATGTGCCGCATTTGGTTTTCCAATTATTCGACTGAAATATACAATATATTGTGTTTTGGCAGTCAGTCTGGTTTTTCATGGTGAACTTAAATCAAAGCTAAGCATGCGTCTCCTCATAATACGGAGAGGATAACGTTTTAAAACGTATATTCACTGCAAAAGAACACACACACACACACTCCTGTCACTGTGAAAGCTATTCGTCTTCACTACACACCTTTCCTGTGAAACTGTCCCTTACATGTCTGAACCAAACAGCCCTGCAAGCAAAAAGTGCTAAGGTGAGCAGACATACTATAGTTACCACTGAGAGCTTAACGGCGCAATGCAAATAAGCTTTCACACAATAACAGACGACCCACATCTCCATGCTAGGCAGCCGAGATTCAATATCGGAGGACAAGGAGTGCTGCGTCCCCAGGCCCTTCTTGTAAAGTGGCCCATAAATCAAGAACCCTGTTGAGAGCCGGTCTCTGTGGGTCTGGTCCAGCAGTGGGGAAACAGAGCCGCGCTCTGGCTGGGAAAAAAGCACACCAGTAACCCCCTCAGTTGGAACGCAAAGGATGTTTTAGCAGTATAAAATTATGACCACCATTAGCCAAACTGGGGATTGGATTATTACTGGAATTGCTCTATTTGAATATATACAGTATATGATGCTGGTGCTCAGGGTGTTCAGCCATGCATGTAACTGAACTGGGTCACATTGTGTATATTTATTAATGTTGGTTTTATATTTCAAAGCTCACATAATACTAGAAAAAAGGGGACAGTCAAAGAAGTACATGAAAACACATTGCCTCCTTATTGATTTCAATGAAATTCCCTCCCAAAACTACAAGTTTTTGCCAAAATACCCAACTCAGCTTTGGCATTGGACACTCATCTAGCAAAACGCAGCATGAGCCAATTAAATTCACAACTCAGACGGGCTAAATATATTGTTTATGTCACAAAGCACAGCCATGGAGGATCAAATGATTGATTAAACACTGAATAGTTTACTCTATAATGAGGAGCAAGATTTTGGATGCTTATGAACCATCATTTTGTGTCCTATGACATGACGCTAATTTACTCATCCAGCAAAGATTTAAAACTGCACTGTAGGATTTCAGCAAAAGTGGCATATATGCTGTCATTTCATTTGGGGGGCACAATGCAGTGCATGAATATTAAGTACCAAACTTACCCTTTAATTACAATTGGGTAAAGTGAATATTGTAACAAATTGGACACAGCTTCTGCATGAATCGTTCTGACGTACAGAGGCAGGCTGAAATATAATGTGTACGATCAGCGGTAAATACCATGTTGTCCCGGGTCTCCAGTGTAGTGGCTAATGACAAATGACAAAAGAACTGCTAATGAAGCGCTCCTTGATTTTACTCACTATTAATCCCTTGACATAGTTTTTCTATTTAAGATCCTGCCTGGCTCAGGGTGGACTGCATGTATGCACACATATACTGTATGCAAATAAGTCTGTCCTCATGGATATGTACAGTACTTCCAGTCTAGTTGAAGCAGTATGTTACGCTATAGGCATTTTGATTCACCTCCTACCTTAACAGCCTTTCTGAGACCGCAGCATCTGCACTGGGCTTGTAAAAGGCTCTACTGAATATCTTGAATATCTCACCAGCAGCCATGCCAACAGAGCATGGGTCACATGTGCATAAAGATTGGTCGCTGTGATAACGTTTTGATAATATTAGAAAGTGTGTCTCCTCTGCTATGCAGTTAGCCAGCAAATGCATTAGCTTGCATAGTCTCAAACTGTTTTTTTTGAGCAACTTTTTTCTCCACACCAATGTATGGAATGTCACAACAAAGCCTTCATGAATGAGTAAGCACAGATCGGATGAAGAGAGGAGGGGAAATGGGAGGAAAAATTGCTCATTTCGCTTCCCCTGGCATGCAATTTCCATCCTCTATCCACATCTCTCTAAAAGCTATCTAAAACACATCAACTCCATCTTTCCAGGCTGGATGGGCCTCTAAGGATCACCTCCAGACATGGCACAGTGACAGTGGCTCTGAAAAGAAAGGATGAAAATGATAATTCCGCCCTCTTGCTTATAGCAATGGGCTTCTCATTCTATTGCTGATTAAAAAGGGGGAAAAAAGCATTCATTTTAAACGTCACTTGCCCCTAGCAAAGAAAAATACTGTATATTGAGGTAATTGATCATGCCTCAGATGGCTGTTTCATCAGAGGAAGTGCAACACGAGTATTTCATTGCCTCTTCCTTCATTTTAGCCGTGTTACAATTGACCAGCACCACATTTAAGCTCCGGGGCATGCTACACTGTGGCTGACCCGGACTCCTTTTATTTTCTGCTGTAACAAATGGGAAAATAAAGCGCTTTTAAATTGCATTTGACTCTGCTCAACTTTACGCTTTGATCCCTCCAAAGACACACACACACACACACACACACACACACACACGGACACGGACACCGAATAGCTTGCATATGACTTGCAATGTAAAGAGGCAGTTGAAAATGATGCCATTACCATGCTTTTATTGTAGTATTAAGTGTTGCTCTGTTTGGATGTGAATGCCATTACATGCAGGGAGTAAATAATGCTAGCGTAGCAGCAGATGCTCTGTTCATATCCGTACAGCATTCAGATCAAGGTCTCACAAAATAGAGGCCCATGGAAATGATTTGCAGGGAGGACCATTCTTTTTGATACCTCTCGACTGAATAACAGCGGGGAAGGACACACGGAGAGCTGAGGGGCCACAAAGTGAATGGGGGCCCAATTTTGAAGGCCTTTTATTTTTTCATCCAGCCTAGTCTCCTATCAGCTAGTGATCATATCAGCTATGTATTCCAAAAGGGACACAAAAGAAGAGTTTCCCATTTCTGCAAGAAACAGATCAGAGGACAAAGCCAACTTCTTCTGTTGAATTCTTGATCTGGCCCGACATAACCAGCACTGTTGTTACATAATTATAAATAATGACATCTGCAAAGGACTGATGTGTATAAGCGAAGGTGAAAGCTTGCTGAGATCCACCAGGCAGGTACTTACAAATTTTGTGGTATCTAATTCTTAAAAAAAGAGAGAGATCAGGGTGCATATTAGTGGTGTAATTTAGGGATGACCAATATAGATATACTCTATCATAGGTATGATTGTGCATCGTCCACATTTCAACTTCTAGTGGTTCCGGTACCTGGAATTTGGTATCAGTGCCCAGTGGTACCTTTTTTGGACCATACTTTCTCTCTAAATACAGACATTTTTTTCGAAAAAAGACCAGACTGAGACAAGACAAGAGTTGCGGCTATCAGACAGAGACGTCTGATTTTAGGTCAATCTAAATGGTATGGCAAAATATGACAGTAGACTATTTTGTGGCACTTGATCACATCACCCATCCCTTGTAAATGAATTAAAGAGATCCAAATTAATTAACCACTATACCAAGTTTTCTGTAGATACTATCATGGTGATAAATAATAAGACATTACTGCTACACATTACTGCTACACAAAAACAACTTGTTTTTCTAGTGGAATACCGCACAGTTTTACTTCTTTAGGTCTCTATAGAGTTCTTCAAATGTGAGACATCTGAGAGGAAAAAAACAACAACCATTTGCTACTACACACTTCTTTTTGTAAAGGGCTCACAAGGCCAAACGTCTACAAGCCACAGCTTTAAAGAGAGGTCTCCTACTCTAAACTGGCACCTTACCTGGCTGAGCTGAAACAATGAGTTGTAAGCTGTACCCCAAGCCTGAAAAATGTACAGATAAATTGAAATTTTGGTATTCACCCTCTGTAGTCGTGATTCTTCTTTTTATGGGCGAGGCGACATGCCCAGACATATTGTAATCTACCTGATCTACCATACTTGTCAATTCACGACATGATGGCTGCAACAAAAATAAATAGCTTTGAATCAGATCGATGCCCAATGATTGCATTGGAAAATGGAACAAGGCATGGGGAAAGAGGAATCTCATCTTCACGGGAATTGGATTTTCAAAAGATTTAACTGAGTGCGCTTCTGTTATGCATGTAGACCACAGCTTCTAATGCTCAGACTTCACAACAGTCAATACGTCTGCACGGCAGTGCCAAGCAAGAATGGAACGTGCTCAAGCTGAAGTATGATATTTGCACACATGGTCACACACACACACACATAAACACACAGTCCGGATCACCTCTCTGTAGTTCCATTTCCCCTTTTGTCTTATTGATGTAATTAAATAACTATGATTGAGGTGGCCCCTCTCAACTTGCACTCCAACATTCCCCCTCACAAATCCTCATCAATTGCTCCAAACACTCCTCACACAGAGCCAATATTGCAAAGCAAGACAACCCTTATTTTCCACTATATTAATGAAGTCTTTCATTTGAAAGCCTTTGACTGCCCGCCCCTTGATTGCAAAGCCAAGGCCAATAGGCCTTGTTGACAGCTCCTTGAAAATTAAAAGTATCAATCAAGACAGGAGGGGAAAAGACTCGTGATGCCTTCAGATCCTTCTGTCTGCCAGAGAGAGCACTGGAACGGGGTCAAGGGCTGTTTGCAAATGCTTGGGAAGGTGTGCGTATTTAATGCTGCAATCCATTGCAATAGGGACGTTGAAACTTCCAGTTGGTATTCCCGACATCCAATCTAAACGCGCCCCAGTGCATGTACTCAGGAAAACATAGACTCCTGCAGCAAACTGATATTTGCATGACAAGTCTCGAAGCTTCATCAGCATCTACAGAGGACCTACATCAATTACCACAGCATCATTAGCAAAGAGAAAATTTGTAAAGGGGTGCCGAGTATTAAAGTGTGAACCATAACAGCCGGATAGCATCTAGTTGATGTGCATTCATTTTGTGTGGATGAAGATGGAGATTTGCATTCATTTGCAAGACTTCCATAAAGCAAAATTCAACTGAATGGAAATGGCAGCTACAACATTGTTACAACATGTTTCACAGCACAATCACTTCACAAAACAATTCTTAAAGTGAAACAAGATGATGAAAAGGTCATTCTGCTTGGTTTATGGTGTGCGCCGCCATGTTGCTAGGATGTCACGTGTGTTATTTCGGCAAACTTGGGCCAGGTTCCAACATGGAATTAAATGATCATTCGACTGCACTTTTCGGTGTCGGAGGTAATTTTTTTCTTTCTGTTCTGTTCTGAGTACATGGATAGCAGAATTCGCTCAAGACCAGTGGGGTTTTCCTCATGAAATAGAAGAAAATTAAATGTCAATTTTTAGGTGAAAAAAAACAGAAACTGTCAAATCGAACATGATGTAATAAACACCACCAAGAAGTAACTCGCTGGACCGAGTTAAAACTGTCTGTGCATCTTTGATGTTCGCGCTTTGAAATTCAGCTATAAGGTTTATTAAGGAAGGGGAGTTTTCAAATGTGCTGTCAGAGTTAAAATGCTTTTTAACGCTGATGAACATTATACTTTAAATGTACCCGCCAATGGGAAAATGACTTTATTGGTGCATTAACATGCCCTTTAAACCTTCATTTAATTCATCAGTGAGCAGAGGAGGAATACAATGCCGCTGGGTAAACTTGACCAGCATAAAAAAGTGCCAATGCTGGATGACATAATCTCTGTCTAAATCAATTTCTGTGTGAGAGCACTCGACTCAGCTCAATATGTAGCTGCAGGGCTTCCGTTAAGTGGCCACTGCCACTTACCTATAAATTCATGTGCTGCTGGTTGCTCCTGTGGCAAAGCTTAACCCCACATGTTGGAAATGAATAAAAATGTTATTAAAATAACATCATAAAACAAGACGATATCACCTAGAGCAGGAAGTGTCGATAAGAAATTGAGAGTGGAATGACTTAGAGCCTGAAACAATAAAAGTAGATTTTGTAGCTATGGAAATGGGGAGCAAATTTGACAAAATTAGATAAATGTGTGAGAGATGACTGTAAGGCTTACACCGCCTAGGCCTTGGCCTTGGAGGAGGTGACGGTTTCTCATAGATTTACAAAAAGACATGAGTAAAGAAGAATCTCTGCAGCAGTCCTTGCTTGATTAAAAGGCAAGATGCAAGTTCCAAGGCTAAAGTACCTCCTGTTACTCATCCGTATGGATGATGAAGGAGAATGAGGTGTTTGTCCCCATTTTTTAAACCAGCATCTGCTCTAACTTTACAGCAGTATCACTTCCTGATTCCTAAATATGTTTAACTGGCAAACCCCAGTCTGGTCTGAGCCAGAGTGGAGCTCCAACATCCATCTGGACAATCATAGGCCATCATCCGTCCAATAGGGAAAGGAAACAGGGGATAGGAGAGGACATACCAGCATATACTGAGAAGAGGCACAGAGAGCTGACTCGCCAGGCAATCACTCAGCAGAAATAATTTGAAATAACTAAGCCCAGGTTCTTCTCGCCTCCCTCCTATGACACACGCTCGAGCTTTGTGTGTGCGCGCACACAGCGACACGCACATGTGCACAAATTCGCATACACCCACACATACGCACGCACTCGCACACTACCCACGGGCGCACATACACAAACACACACATTGCTGACGCACCGGAGCGACATGCAAATGCGCACAGTATTACACAATTAACGTCGGGGAAAAATGCTGCGTAAAATTAACAGCTCATATCTACAGACACACAGTCATGGCTGCGCTTGGATAATCAGGTTTTACTAAAGAAAACACAAGACTTCAGCTGTCCACTTCACTGTCGTGCTGCAGCCGCGAACACTTCCACGAAGGAGGATCTGACCGCAACTAAAGCAAAAAGAGCGACTCGGATTCATGCGTAACTGAGGGGGAAACATCTTCACTCCAAATGCGCATTTAAGTGCCGCATATTAGGAGATCACGAATCCCGTTTGTTTAAGCACGTCGGTAAGTGATGCAAATCTGTGTATATGGAATGTAAGCATCACCCAAATGAATCGCCGGTGTCTGCAAAATGGTTTCACTATCCACAGTGGGCATCACAAGAATCTAACCAACTTTGGAAAACGTAAAAGACCGACACAGAAATTGAACTTACCCACAAGCAGTTTCCAAATGATAGCGTACACTCTGCCGTCAGTTCCGATAGCCCCACACCATCACGGTGTATCAGGATCTGTTCAGGTCTAGAGAGTAAAGCAGTAACGTTTAAGAAAATAAAAGGAATCCCAGATTGAAATAGTCCACTTCTCCAGAAAACGCAGCGTCTATCCCAAAATTACATATTGCCAGCCTTGACTGGCACAAAGCGAAGCACAAAAACACCTGCAGCCGGTCACTTTGAAACAGCACGAGAGAAGCAAATGAAGAAAATCATGACAGTGCTTAGGAGAATGGTCGACAGAATCAATGAAGGGCAATATCAGAGGAGGCAATTAGTCTGATTATCCTATTAAATCAGCTGCTCAGCCGCTCACAGCCACACAGCCCCGGCAGGTGAGCACCGCTCTGAGCAGGACTACACGAGCGCAAATTTCCAAAGTGATGTGCAGAAAAAGACACAACGGATGCCGTCTCTCTCTCTCTCTCTCTCCCCCGCCGCCTCCCGTTCTCAGAGTGCCGTTGTGTCAACGCGAGATGCGTCAAGTGCGCACAAGCTGACCAAGACAGCAAAGGACACGAGGGGGGATTCGCCACCAAAATAAAAGCACAAAATTTGTCAAAACATAATGTGCTCATATTTAAATGTACTATGAATAATAACAACTGCAGAAATCTGGCACATTTTCACCATATCTGCTCAGATATCACAGGTTCAATTTTAGCGGTTTCTTTGATTCCTCTTAGGCATTAAAGGCTGTTCTCAATACAAATGTTACTCTGGACTTATTTTATTTTGAAAAACACATTAGAGGCGTCGTTTATTCATTCTGTGTGACTTGACACTGGTTCCAATATAAACGCTCCGAGTCAGACCTGAGTCTTCACCCTCACGTGGCGCACTCAACCCCCCCTCCAAAAAAGAAAAACGCACATGAGGTAAATCCTCCTCATTATGCGCAAGTTTCGAGAAATATACTCGTAATGTGGAAATGACTTTGACTTGGTTATACTGAGGATGGGGTGCTGGATAGATGCATGCAATGCAGCACAAGTTTGAGGATTGACGCACTGCCGCCCAATGGAAATAAACGGTCTGAAATGCACTGTAAAAATATTCTTACACTTGGAAAGTCTTAAGCCAACGTGACAAAAGACTTACATTTGAATGATTAGTTACAAAAAGGACATTCCAAGGACATTATTTTCCGGTGATCATTTAAAAATACAAGAAGCATAATTACACAATTTGTGTGATCACAACACAACAAAAACATTTTTCTTCACATCCTCAGAATAACAGTATAAAGAACTCATCAGACTGATAGTTTTTTTTTTTCTAAATTAGATCACCAGGAATCAAAGCTTCTTATATCAGACCAATACATAATTAATAACCATAGAACATAAATAATTAGGCATTTGCCTCTTTGGCATACAGACAGTTTGTCAGTCAACCTCATTCTCCCTCGTTTCAAATATTTCTAGTACAAACTTAAGTGCTTTGAAAAGAAGATCAATGACTTCACCCACTTCACAGATTCTGGTTGATTTTAACTTGCACGCATAAACAACAAAACAAATCATTTAAAGATGGTTACAGAAATCGACACTGTGTTACTGACCTTTTGAGGAACCTGACAGATATTGTAAAATACTATTTAAACTAAAACCAGACAAGTCAATTCAAATCCCATTTAATTGTGTGCCGTGACCATGCTTGACCTTGCACAAACCAGACCAGATATTCTTTGCCACAAAAGCAGTTGTTTTTTATCGGCACATCATTGCATTTCCTCCAGCAAAAGTGCCACAAAAAGCGGTTGTTTTTTAATAAAATTTCATTGTGGTTTATACCGCAATAGTGTCACAAAAAGCAGTTGTTTTTTAATGAAGGATCGCTGTGGCATAGTGCAGTAAAAAGTGGTTATTTTGTACCAAGATATTATAATGTATCCATAGTTTGCAGAGGTGTACAGTGCCAACACTCATTCTGGTGATTGGGTTGTCAAAATAAGCCTTACAGTAAGCATAGTTTACACCACTGTGCAGTATATCCACATGCAATAGCAGTATTCACTCCACTGTATCAACACTTATCACCATCCTTTTCCTGTTCAATATTAACTGCACACAAAGATGAATGTGACAAGTCCACCAAAAGCCTAAAAGGATTTCAATACGCACAGTCCAGGTATTACCAGTATTTATGAGTAACCAAGGACTCACATCCAACAGGCAAGAGACAAAACCCTGAATCACTAAAGATGATGAATGGACAGTAAGGCTGCCTTTCCTTTCTGCACGGGAAAGGTGTGATGCAGATTAAGGACGGGTAGGTAAGCGGGCCTCCCTGTCGGCGAGCCAGGCCGTAAAAAAGGGACTCGTTTGATTTCCCCCTCACTGGGCTACCCCTGTCAAGACTTTGGCCTCTGGCACAGCGTTTATGTGAGGCGAATTTCGATGAGGGGAGGGCTTTGACGAGAAGAAAAACCAACCTCCTCGGACTGAAAATGTGCACTTGTGAGCTTTCTTTGTCATATACAGACCCTGACGTGAATAGAGGTTCCTTAATGAGCAAAGAAGTGGACAAACACGGCATTGATTCCCCCTTCTATCTGAGGTTGTCGTCCGCAAATGGCCTCAACTCAATCAACCGGTTTGTGTGCAACTTTGACGACAACTGTCCAGTGCGGGTTGATTGTTTGCTGTATTTATTCTGGCAGTCTGGAAGAGTAGACGTGCAGTGTTCAAATAAATCTAGATATAACATTAAACATTTACAGACATGTTTTGCATGTCTCCAGTTCTGTTATTCCTCTGAAGTGCATTTTAGATTTTTTTTAGTTATTCTCCTCTATGGGTTAATGGTTTTATGAATGACTCTCAACACCCAATTTATAAACTCAAAAACAAATCATGACTTGCCTCAAAGCAAGGCTGTTTTCTAACCTTCGCAAAGGCTGACAATTTAGGAATATATTTCCACTTGACAACAACAGTATAAAGCTGTATACTGTTCCAATTAAAAATGACACATCTACTGATGTTCTGTGTGGAAAACACGCCATGCGCTCTTACAAAATTATTAAGTACAACTCAGTTTGTGAATCATAAACTGTTGTGACACTTTGAAAGATTCATTTGAACCATTAATTTAAAGTTAAGTTTGTCTTGCAAGTGTGGAGATTTTCATTTTGGGATCAAACTCTTCAGAGAGTTGTGGTAAAAAAAACATCTCCCCAATTTCTATTGCAATTGAAGTCTTTGGAGGAAAAAAAGTGTACAACAGAAAGAAAGCAGAAAATCTCAGTCAGGGTTAAAAATCAACAAAATCAGCTGGTGCCTAGGTAAAATGAGTCATGTTGTTTGTGATGCCCCCCCCCCCACCCCATAGTGACTGAAGGAGGATGAGATAAGAAATGTTCTTAACAACTCAAACACTAAACCCCAGGCCGGGCTTTTCAAACATCTACAGGATGGGAGACATCTTTGATCACAAGTCGGTCTACCGAACAAAAGTAGTGTTGGTGCAACCTCATTCTGTGAAACTACAGCATACACCAAACGGGCCAAACACTAAATAATAATGATAATGAAATAATGATAATTTGCAGTGGTAAAGCCACACCTATGCTCTTCATTGGCCTCTATAACGCAGCAATATTTAAGAATTTGGAAAATCAATAAATACAAAAAAAAACTGGTGAAAAGTAAAAATGCAGAGGTTCACAAACATGGAGAGACTTTGGACACAGCTTCGACTGTGTATGAGACATTTTGTTTACTTTCCAACAAAATATGACCACATAGGTTGTTTGTAGAAGCATCTTATTACAACCGTTATTCATCTCATCCTCAGGAGCAAAGGAGAGAGTCAGGTGACATAGTATAGAGAGTGACAAAGTTTGCATCGGGAGGAGGTCAGGGCAGATGAATGGATCAAACAAATAGAGTACTTTAACCTAAGAGCGCACCTTTCATGTCCCTTGTGAAATCAGGTCATGCGCATTCTTTAAGTATGTTAAGTGCCACGACTCCTGCACGGAAGTGAAATCACGTAACAAATGTTTATGTCATTTTACCCCAAACCACGGTCTTTTTTCTAAAACTTACCAAGGAGTATTATTTCCTAAATCTAAAACATAACCACATGTTTAAAACTGTGACCACAATATATACATGTGCAGACAGTATACATATATACAGTATATATACATATGCATATGTGGACATATACATGTACAACCTCTGCTGTTCTTCAGCTATGAGCAAGTGTTGATCTGCTGCCACCAGTAGAGGCATTAATTTTGGCAATGCCCCAGGGTCATTTCTGAGTTCCCAGAGTCTTATGTTCCCTAGTTCTGCATAGCACATAAGGGGAACCTGAAAAAAACTGTCCCCAGCTCTGTATTCACATAATTGTACTTGGGTTAGACTAAGGGACATTAATCATGACTCTGAAAGTTATGAAAATGCACAGTCACAGGTCTTAGTCAAGATAAAAGTTACCCTTTTTGTATGGAGAACTTCCAAACTTATTTCAACCCTAAATGTAAAACAGTGGGAATTTGTTAACCTTTGTATTAACCAATTAAAAGAGGAGATAACAAAGATGACAAATGGAGGAAAAAAAATCTACACATTTTAGGGTTAGTTCAATCAATTGTAGTTGACTTTTACCATCTCCAAACAGGTTAAGATTAGTAAAGAGGTCTCCGGTCAGGTTAAAGTGAGAGACCTCAAATAATCAACTACTGCCATCTCCAAAGGTCAGGGTTAACTAGATTATAGTTATTAATTATTTTAACTTGGTATGGGTTAAATTTGCCTCAAACACATTAGGTATGGGTTTGGAGGACATGTTGACTGTAAAAGATTCTTGCATGTTTGCAAAATGAGTTAAATTAAATCACCATAAGAGCACTGGTAGGCTTCTAATTTGGGCCCAGCTAGTTTTTATTCAAGAAACACCAAACAACTGTGAACTGTCACAGCACAAAGATCCTGCAGGAAGTGTGACACAATCCCCCTGTTTACTGCAAACAAACTAGAGGCTGCAAATATTTTGTTGAAGTAATCCCTGAAACACCTGTATTAATTAAGATAGCAGCTTGTTTAAATATCAGCATCCCAACCAGATATTGGGTGCCCAAACTACAACTGATAACTACAGTGGTTTCAAAGGTCATTTCAAATGTCATGATGTTTTTTGGTTAAATGAAGCAAAGATGAAAAAAACGCTGCAGCAAACTATATAAGGAACAGCCATACGTCCCTGCCCTGCTTCCACAGCTGCATATTTTAACCTCATTTGGACTAGGAGTGATAATCACACATCACTTTGTGAGATGGACTGTTTTCAGAGAAGGCTACAAATTTAATTGGGGTAATGAGGTCACTGGAGGAAGCCTCAAAGCCCTTCTCCAATTACTGCCTACCAAACACGGAGTACCAACAGGACTGAGCAGAAAACATCTCGACGTGTCAGTTATTATAGTGTAGCACACAGATTAACAACGCGTGACCCTTCCTATTAAACCAATAAAGCATGTTTTAATTTGTTCCTATGCTTGATAATGGTGCAGGAGGCAGCAGGAATAAAAAAGAGACATAATTATCATCTGATGTCATCACACAGTTGATGCATTATTCACAGCTCATCTCCAATTCAGTTTCGGCTCCCCAGAGGAGGAACTTAATGGGGTACAACTTGACATAAGTTCGACTGTGATAACACAGAGTCCACAGTGCTCCTGCTGAGGCACGTGTTTTGGACATCCGAGGGGAGCCATAGCACCATTTTTCATCTCTAAAATGTTAAAAGAGATCATTCTAGCCGTATGAAAGGGCTCTTATTTAATAAATGTGATTCTGTCCCACATGAATGTAAAATGGTATTTTTTTAAATCCACAGAGCAAATATGAATAAGCGATTCTCATCAGTCGACAGAGAGTTCTCGGATGTGCCAACAGTGTAGTTCACTTGCAGTCTGTTGCACACGTGATCAGATTGAAGTATTGTTGAGGCACCAAGTGGCGAGCATATTCTGTCTCTATGTCATGTCGCTTTCAGCATGTGAGGGAAAGAAACACATGGGGTGTAGCAAAGCAAAAATGAACCCCTGCTGCGCCAAACAAAGACAGACCAGACAATTTGTGCATGATGGACATTGATTTCTCAGACAGTAAAAATCTCCGTGTCATGTCAGCTGTGGGAGCCTATTTATTTCATACTGCATGGTGCATTCGACTGGGGAGCGAGGCATTCATATAAACATTTTTTTGTTTTGTTCAGGCTTTTGTGGAGCTTGTTCACTATCAGAAAGAAAATGTCGGTTCGCTTTGCCTCTTATGTCGGGCCGTGTTGGCAAACATCTTAAAAATAGCAATAAAGACACACATTCAGTGGTCTACAACAAAATCCCACCTGGATCTTTTTTTCCTCTCTCACAGATTTCTTTCCAGCCTTATGTAAGTAAGAAAAAGTCACTGAACCGACTACCTACTTTCCTAAAATAAATAGTTGCATGCCCTGGCAGAGGTGCGTCTGGTGCAGATATTTTTTATAGCCCTTCTGGCCTACATCTGACAGCTCAAAATGGTAATTCTTGTCAGGGAGCCACTATTTACACTTAAAGCGTTTTTACTTGTCTGAATGGCCTTGCCTCACCCACACAAACAAACTGAACAAAAGGAGAAAATTTAGGGTGAAAAGCCCCTGACTTGTGCTGCACCAAATAACCACAATGAATATCTGAAAATGCAGATCTCTGTTCTCTTTAAAGGTTTATAGCAGGAGGGAGGACATCATCCAAACCAAAACAGAAAAGCAATTTCATAGATATACAACAACAGGTGCTGATAGGAGATGTAATGGCCCCAATGTGATACACCTCATTTAAAAAGACACGTTTGTCGAACATCGGATCATTATTCAAAAAAACAAAAAAACAAAATGTTTGAATTGTTATTGTTTTGTAAGACTTATATGTAAAACAAAGGAACTAATTATCCAAGGCTTTCCTCCAAATGTTGCTTGTTCAGAAAGCAAAAATTCCAAGTTAAATTAATGAATGCAATGATCATCTGACACCTTATTTGACAAAGTAGCCTACTTTTCAGAATTACTGAAAATATCGCAAAACAGTCAACAGTGTGTTTAAACACAGAACTTAGAACCACTTAAACTCTACCCACAGGATCACACCATATTCACTACATGCAGGACTCACACAAAACACAACATATTGGAACTGAGTAGGTACTTAACTGACCATTGTTACTGCTGGGCTGGCAATCAAATATTATACGCCCCACTCTCTCCTAAATTGTTATGTAACAGTAATTGACAGACTATCTGTTTCTTTTGTTTGTATATGTTTTAAGAAAATGGCAGGTAAAATAACATTTTTTTTTCTTCTCCCTTCTCCTTTCCGGTCATAGAATGGGTATAAGAGTTGTTTTGAATCTAAATCTGATTGTTGTAAATTAACATGACTGCAAAAAATGAAAATGAAATGAAATTAGCTGGTACTCGCTACCGTTGTTGATCGGGTCGGTTAGGTTTAGGCTAGGGGATAAAATTGGTTAGGGTTGGGTACGAATGTTAAGATAAACCAATCAGGAGCCGAGTAAGGCTGGGTTCACACTGGACACACAAGCACCATGAAGCACAACAGTTTTCTCTGGAGCACTGCTTGCTCCTTTGTGTGTAATGTTAAGCAATTGGGCTGTTCACAATGGACGCACCGCAGCCATGAAGTCCACGGCCCATTTGCAATCTGCAGTGATAGTTTTGGTATGTGCGAGCAAATCAGGCAGGAAATCACGCTGTTATTTTTTTAAATGCTAAAGTATGTATTAGCTATAAAATAAATGATCTGATTATGACAAATGATAAAATTTGCATTCTGTGCTTCCACATATTTGCCAGTTGTGTCTGAACAGATAGGGAGAGAGACAAGCACACATACACAGACACACAAGCAGAGAGATTGGGCTCTACATGTGATTACAACAGAGCAGAGGAGCAGAATCACTCGATGACCCGCGTGGAGAAATGCGCTTCTGATGTAAACAGTGACTGCTGACTGGTAGCTGCGTGACATTTGATATATCGGGGTGCTTTCACGTCCAGTGTGAACATGGCGTAAGTCAGAGCAGGTTGGGTCATGTCTTCTCTATCCTACACTGTAAAACAAGTGTGACTACTTGACATTTTCCAAATAAGGTGTTTGACAAAGGGTATGTAATGCACTGGGCATGGGGAAAAAAACGACCAGCGCTCAGGACCAACCACTGACAGAATTCCTGAACTCCCTGATGGCCAGTCCACACTTGGCTGTATTCAGTCACACACGCAAAGTCTAACGAAAGAAAAATGAAATAATGCCAAATGTAGTGCTCATAATCAGCTTTTTTACATAGTTTCCCAACAGGTCTGGACTTTCATGACATTGCTGCAGACACATTAATCTACCTTGGTTTAACTCTGAAAATACCAAAGCTGTTACTCAAACTCCAAAGCGACTTTTAAATTGGGTGCAAGAACCTTATGCAACCAAATATACAAGGAGAGCAAATAGAGTTTTTCATCATACTGGTACAAACTAAACAAAATAAACTGCAGCACTGGGAGACCCCGCTGGGCCCCAAAACACTACCCATATGCTGCCCACCGCAACTTCAGTCTCAGCATGAAAGTTGTACAAGTGGATGAGAAAAACGGCTGTGAGAAACACAATGATAAAAGCACTTTCTTTGACTATGAGTGTTTGAGGCCCTCTACAACTTTTAATTTCTGCAGAAATGTACAAGCTTTAAAGTAAAGGGAAGGTGTGTAGAGTGCAAGAAAGTTAGTGACCTGCTAACCTTAGAAACGACTTTATGGTGAAAGGGTTGCTAACAGACTGACCCTTTGGTCAGTCACATTAGAGGTGTCACACATTTGGCATCAGTTACATAACCTTAATAATACTCTTTCAGCCACATGTATATACTACATGTTAAAGGTCACCATTTTGCATTCTTTCTGCCATGCTAAAGAAAAAGCAATCTAGAACCATGCATTTCATAGATAAACTCAAAAATAATTGTATGCAATCTCTCTAATATTAAAACAGAAAATCTAAGCTCTGTACAGTCCATCCAGATTTTGCTAATGCAAAGAAGTTGCATATAAATGTAAACATTTGCATTACTTTAATCAGTTTTTGATGATGCAGCTCAAGAAGAAAATTATAGCCTATATTAAACACACTGAGGAGGGAGGAATGAGCAGCATGTTATCTGAGGCAAACAGAGATATGTACTGAACATTCTTATCCAGAGAGTATGCGAGGCATACCTATTGTTGCATATTATCAGGATAACTGATGTAATAGTACAACTATCCAGCTTTGTTATATAGTGTTGTGCAAATATACTAAAATATCTCCAGGGTATCTTACATGTACTGGGAGAAAGACTGTGGTCTTAACACCAATATCAGCTAACGTTTTCCAAACCTTTTTTTTCTCTTTCTCTTTTGGGTTTCTTTGCTTTATGCCAAATAGTCATTTTTATATTAAATCTCTACTAACAACAGAATATTTGACAAGTTTCAAGCTTAAAAATATCTTTTGAAAAAAAAGCAGAACATGAAGTCTTAACAGTTGTGCAGAAACAATGCTGCAGGCCATCATGCACCACAGCTTTAAATCAAGTCACGTTATCATGATCTGAGTCAATGTAAAAGCTTCTAGAAAATACTTGCAATAAGTAAAGGTGCTTTAGAAACAAGCACACAAAATGTGCAATGTTAAAACTAAATTGGGTTAAATGGACTTGAAGGACACATGATACATGATTGCCTCAGCTATATGGGTCATATTGTCAAAGCCAAGCGATCGTGCCATTTGCATGTTTAATGGAATGTGAATCCACCAGGTCTGACCTATTCACTATGTCCCGCATATTACCCTTAAATGTTGTTTCGGGGGTAATAGAGTGATATGAATGGTAAGTAATTCCCGGTGAGCTCTGTTTGGCTTTGTAGTGGTAACCAGGATGTACAGGCCTTGCACTTTGATTTATGAATGATGCATCAAGAGATCCAATCAAGATATTCAGTATGCTGAAACAAAAAGCCTTTGCGCCTTCACATGACATCACGCCTCACCTAATAAATGGAAACAGACCCAGGCGGTCCATGAGTGCTCGATGTTACCTTAGATCATATTTGAAAAGTGCACCTCGAGATGAAACAAGATATATTTATTAGTACTGACAAAGAGGGGATGAGCTGAGAGAGGAGTGCCTTACATGGATTCGAGTAAATTTTGGGGCACTGAAAATGGGAAATGTCCCTAGCAATAAACTATAAAAGCCCTGTTGGTACAGGATTAGAAAGATGTGGGCATCTTTGCTAATAAATGACCATTCAAACTGCTGTCTCCCAACATGCATAATGCCTCCCACACAGCTGGCAGGAGAGCTTGATCTTACAACATGGCTCGCTGCTCAGTGGGAGTGCCATGCTCTCATCCAAGTGTGTGAGGTATAGGATTATCCAATTTAAGATATTATGCAGGGCATATATCACCCGGTGAGACTGTCAAAGATGAGTAAGAGCCACTGGTTTGTGCTGGCATAAGAATGGGGAGGTTGGTACATTATTTAATCTATTTTGGGAAAGCCTTGCTGTAAAATGCTTGTGCTCTGAAATGGTATCCATAAAGATTCCTGTCTGACTTTATGTCTTCAGAGCCAACATCTTTATAAAACTGGATGTTTAAATGTTGTTAATCAGCTATGGACACTGGCCACTCCTCAGTGCCTCTTCTTAATTGGAAAGAGGAAGGGTGAGCTAATTTTTCCAAAGATGGATGACTATCTGGAGTTGATAAATACAGAGAGAACAGCTGGCCTTCTGAAAAGTTTGATAATGGACTCACTGGGATTGTGAAGAAAGCCCTGAATTATGGTGTCTGTTTGGCTTTAATTATGTGTAGTATGTTCATCAGTATGTTTTTTTTTTTGCCATTTTTAAGACTTTTTCAAAGCACTATAATGGGAAATATGCGTGAAAATAATGCTAGTATTGGAAATACTAGGGGTGTCAACGTTTACAATTTTTTCTACACGTGTAAAGGGGACTTCTAACCGACGTGTACCCGGTTACACGATTTATGATCTTTTTCTATCGCAGTTGCGCTATATAACCACTAGATGGTTCTGTCTCCATTCAAATACCTCCTAATCTCATTAAATCAAAGCCATTCCAGTAGTTAGTTATCGCACAAAAACGTTTATTCAGCGAACAGAACTTAAAAAGTAGGCAATCCATCTCACCATTTAAGGCTTAGACCTCCTTATGACAGAAAGTAAAATGAGTTGAAAATAAAATCATCAATTTTGACAGACAAGAAAACGTACAAGTGAAAGCTGGAAAAGGTTTAACCTTCTTTTTTAATCATTGTTTTAACTATTGCTCACTTTTGTACAATATATTTTTTTAAGCTCCGCTTGTTCATCGCTTGTTGCTTGTTGTCCATGCGGCCCCGAGTCAACTTGAAGTGACGCGACACTGGCTGTGGCTGCGTTTTTTTTTTTAATATCAACGTAACATTGCCACCTGTGCATCTATTATGTATGCGGATAACTGCATTAGTGGGAACATTTAAGTGTATAGTTAGTTAATGTTATTATCTTAAGCTTTCAGGCAACATTATCACCCCTAAAAATACTATTGGTGAGAAATGAACGAGGAGGAGGAGAGGAAAAAATGACGTGTAAACGGTTACTGATTTTTCTGAACGGTTATGATTTGTTATCCGTGTACCCGTTTACACGTGTAGATGTTGACATCCCTAGGAAATATTACTGATTCTATGGTAACAAATTGATATATGTTGGTATATCAACATATTGCAAGCACAATAACAGCAAATGATGTGTAATTTAGATTTTTCTTTCTAGTTTACCAACACCATGAACAGCCATCTCAACCATTTCTGTAGAGGCGTTTTTTTGTGCCTGTCCCTGTCTAAATAATATTACATTAAATTACCATAGCAACGGCTAAAACAGTAGTAGCTACAGTAGTTTGGAGAACAGACAATACGGCATTCCCCAGTAATATATTATTGTTGATTCAATATGTTAAGGTAAATCAATACACGGGACACGGGGGGTCAGTAAGTGTGGTGCACCCCTGATGCGTCACACAACAGGACAAAGTGCAGTTGTTTACCTTGCTAAGGAGTCGCCTTAAACTCTTCACCTAACAGCTCGCTGTGGCCACACATATTTCGATGACTCTCTCAAATATTTAACAGATCTAATGTCAAAAATTAACAAGCCAAGTCTTTTGCCTGTTTAATACTGTTAATGTGAACTAACAGTGAGAAACGTTTTGATTTTCATTAGCAGAACTTTACACAGCTGAATGGACGGTAGGTTGATATATTAATGGAGTGAAATTACAAACCGTAACACTAGATCTAGATCTATCTTGAGCTTCAATGACACCCAAACCATCCTTCATGCTTTTATTTCCTCCAGATGGAATTACTGCAATGGTCTTAAATCAAGTCCAAATCAGAGGTCAATTCATAAAGTACAAATGGTACAAAATGCAGGAGCAAGACTTTTCACTGGAATCAACAAAAGGGAAAATTTTAAAGCCCTTCATGGCCTTGCCCCTGAATATATATCTGAGCCACTGTCCCCATACCAACCAGCCCGCAACCTGATGACTGCTTAAAGTCATCACGCTTAAAGACCAAAGGCGACCGAGCGTTTGCAGTTAGGCATTCTTATAATCTTTTTTATAATAGATTGATTTATTAATATATGGTACCTGAGTCTTGCATTGCACTGTTTTGATTTTGTCTCACAACCACTGATTCTAAATTTTCTTCTGTGCTGAATTTCATTTTTTCTTACAACTTTTCCTGTGTTTCTGTGATTATGAAATGTACAGCACTTTGTAACATTGGTTTTGACAAGTGCTATATAAATCAACGTTTTATTATTATAGATAACGTGCATGTATTTACTGGCAGTTCCTTGTGCTCTGATGGCAATATGAAAAGTTTGCAGACAAACATGAACAGCATCAGAGATGTCACATCACATTTTGATACCTAAGTGCAGTTGAAGTAATAGTTGCTAGCAATGTTGACCAACTCCACAAAGAGCCAGAGTAAACCTTGGTTGTGAGTGTGTGTATGTGCAGAGGAAATGCAGATTTTTCATTGACTTCTGTACAGTAGTTTTGGAGATGCTATGTAACAGCAGTTCAAGCAGCTGCATCGTTTGGCACTTCTATATCCACTTTAGCACTCAGCCTTCGTGTTAGCAGAGAGCATGCAACACCATTTATTTAACACTTAGTAAGAAAGCCTTCCTATACTCAACAGTGAGTAAACCCACAACCTGTGCCTTGTCTCTATTCATTATGGCTTACTCAACGTAGCACATGAGAAAACATTATTCTAAAATCATTCCGCAAGGTTGAGCACAAAACACTCTCTCCTCTGAACTACATGGCTGTTTTTTGTTCTTTCTTTAATGGGGTCTCAGTTCATTTGGACTTTAAGCTCATACATTTCTAATAGAGGCTTTTTATGTTGCTTGCAATATCTCAACTAAAACAGAATGCATCTACACTACAAGGCTTTTGAAAAGTTCTACAAACTAGTGAAGTCACTTAAGAGTCAAATGTTGTCTTCACAACTGGATTTTGGGGAAATCAGTAAATCTTGAATGACGCTTAAAGTTGTTGCATTTTCTCTTTGTCTTATTAAATTATTCATTCATTGGCATAGATTAATAAAATCTGTTAAAACATGAGTAATTTATGGTCACATGAGAATTGAAACCCCAAAAAAGTCAAATCACATGCATTTTGAGGAAGCTGTCTCCGACACAACGCCATTGTTTCAACCAGCTGCCCTTGAAATAGACAGATCGAGCCTTCAATAGTAGAACAAAGCTTTTTACCACAATTCCCAAGGCTATGATTACGGATAAGACTTCCCTCAGGCAATTCCGAGTGAAGGGCAGATGAGGAATAAAAACCTAGCATGTGGTCTAACTACGGGCCAACTAATTGGTTACAAAGCCAGATCCAAAAGCATGATTCCTTTGTATGCATATGGTAAACTATATCCTTACACAAACAAACAGAGATTGACAGAAAGAGTCTGCCGTGCTCTTGCCTATTCTCCATATAGAGAACAACTCTATTCATCACGACGTGGCAGCTCTTGGCAGAAAATGGCGATCAGTCTCTGATGGCATGTAACACAGCTTTAGAGAGCCATCACGCTAAAGGCCAGGTTTGTTTGAAGTTCGCTTTGCAATGCATCAGTGGCGATGACCTAGATTTCCTATCTCTCGTTCCTCCAAGAGTGCAGAGAGAGACAGCCTCGTTTCAGCCCTTTCCATCTTCTAACTATGTCAGCTCGCCTGTAAACATTTGGCACAGAGTCACATCGCTGCGTCTCCCCGTTTCCCTGCAGATGACTCCCTTTTCCTGGTGTCAACTCTTGACTCCCCATGTGTTTGTCCCCTAGGATGAAGGTGGAAGGCTGAGCAGTTTTTCCAAAGCCAAATGAAAGATATGGAGATACAATGTAAGGTGATAGAAAACAAACAAATGATGAAACAAAAGCACGTGTGAGGGCATGTCATCCCTTTGAAAGTCGACTTGAGAAAACAATTGGGATTAAATAATGACTAGAACAGGCATGTCAGTTTCTCAAGACTGTGCAAAGAAAGAACGAACTCCTGAAAGAAGCATTTGGAATAACACTGAAGAGATTTGGGTCATCATGTTCCTGTTTTTTTTTGGCTGAATCCCTGAACTTCCTGCAGGGAAAGATCATGTGAGATCTGACCCATGAAACACAACACAGGTTAAAGCCCAGGTGCACCCTGTGCTCAGCAACATGGCCTGTCTGCCTGCTTGTCTACATGTCTTCCACTCTATCATCCTACTCTTCTATCCATGTGTTTGATTTTGTTTTGTCTGACAACAAAAATTCAAAGAAATGAACAAATTGCAAAAAAAGAAACTAACATCATTGCAAGTCAGGCTTGTGCCTCTGAGGTACGAGGTTTATTTTGATCGTATCTAAAAGCGGTCGCTAAAAAAGGACCAGGCATTAGCCAGCCATCTCTTTCTCCTTTCCTCGCATCCCCTCTTCCCCTCCTCTCTCCTTCCCACACACCCAAGGGACAGTCGTCACTGCAGAGTACACGAGAGTGAGGGCACAAGAACAACATTAAAAACTGCTTCAGCTCAACAGCAGATTTAACAAGCCAGAAAGAGTGTGCCACGTTTTTAATTATGCATGCTGCACAGCATTACATAGCCCTGTCACTCAGGGAAATTGCGCCTTCTTCGCTATTTTTGCTCAGGGTCCTTTGTTGGTTTCCTAGGTGACCGTGTAATCTGACATCATTAGACAAGTACAGTATTCTAGCCGGAGTTGCAGGTGCCTCGTTCCAAAATATCCACCCTACTCCTGCCTAATCCTGTCACACCAACTGCCACTACTACCCCTCACTGTGTGGTAATTTTCATTAGAAAACTGGTTTGAACGACTCTGTCAGACCTCAGGATGCCAGTGGAAAACAGAGCGTCTCAGGAGTGGAGCGAATTAATGTTCTTTCATGGAAATCAACCGCACACTGTAGCCCTGTGTGTGGGATTGAATTCTGGCTTGGGTCCTGGCTATTTCGCTCGTTCGGCACTGCTCCTTAATATCCTCTGTGTGCAATAGCAGGTGCAGATTTAAAAGAACACCGGAACATGATGGATTGCTCAGCTTCCTCGCAGCAAATGAAGAAGCACCAATTAAAAAATCTGTAAAGCAATAAAGTTTGACTTACAGTCTGTACAGGTATTTTACACTAAACACACAACTCAACAAGGACTCAGCAAGTGTTTGCTTTTTCTGTTTTTTGCCATAAAGAATTTTCTCTGTAGCACATTTTGTTTCAATTAATTTTTCATGTTAAGAGTTTTTCAACCCTGTCTCCCTGGAATAACACTCATTTTTGAGAATTCTGCAGTACATGTACATGATTGTGCAGAGATGTTAAAAGCTTGAGTTCTGTGCCGTTTAAAAATTTCTTATAAATGGCTTCATTTAAATGTACTGTCGCTGCCAGTTGCTGTAAAGTTGTGAACCATAGAAACCAGTTCTTTTTTTCTTGTTAACATGAGGTTTAAGAAATGACCTTACTGGAGAATATTTAGCACACCTTTATACCTAAACCAAGGAGGATGTCGAAAAGCTCAAAAGCTGGTGCACTATCAAAAAACACTGGCATTATTGATTAGTTTTCCCAGTCTGCCCAGTCGGTCTTGGGTCGGAATAAATTTCGTATGAAATATAAAGATATGGGTAAGAATTACAATTTTGCCACAATTCTGTTGACTGTTGATGCATTTAAATTAAATATAATGAAAAAGGGCAATAAACAGGAGCGAGAGACGGAATCTCTCTTTTCACAAGCTTTGGCTGGTATCGTCATAAAAGCCTTCATAATCCTGACCTTTTGCTTCCGATGATGATTGTCAGGCTGAGGGAAAGATGAAACACTGTGAATGTTTTGAAGTATTCACTATGCTCATGCCTGTTTGTTGAAGCAGACCTTCAGCATTTGTGGGAACAGCCTTTGATAATGAAAAAAAATCATATGGATGAAAGTGTGATGATGAAAAATGACTTTTGGAATCAGTAATCCACAATATTAAGTGATACAAGAGTAATAAATAAAAATAATACTGTTGTTCTCTTACAGCGGAGTACATATCACCTAAAGTACAACTGAGACTTCAATTTGCAATCTGTCTTTTTAATGAATACAGTGTTTTGTCTGTTTTTTTTTTTCAACAATCTGAGCACGACATTTCATGTGGTTACGCCAGCAAGTCTGAGGTTTATGGACATATCTTCAAAAGATGTAGAAGTTTGTTAAAAGTCTTGCTCAGTTTGTCCAAATTATACTCCCACACTATTAATTACTGAAGGCAACTACTGGTTGTGTCTGTCACTTGACTGTAACTATCAACACCAAATTGTCAAATGTAAAAAAAAAAAAAATTAAAAAAAAAAAAAAGATAAAAGGAGAGGCGCTGGGGCTATGGCTCATGTCGGGCCTTTCAGTTTTGATGCGTATCAGATTTTAGGGCTATCCTAAGATCAGGGAGAGGAAGAACATGTTTTATCTGGGCTTGATCATGACACAGTTTCTGTTGAAAGACTCTGTGCTGAGTGAGCATCATCTGACTTCGGCATGCACAAACTAGGATGAAATATTTAACTGGACGTCTCTACAGACTTTCATTCCTGGCTTAACAAGCTACATGTACATCACCACATAGCAGCTTTGCTCTCGCACAATTTGTACTGACCAGTTCAAAAGCAACAATAGTCAGACTTTGCAAAATTTCCAGGCTTGCAATTCTGCAGCAGAATAATTCCTCTTTATTTTATAGAATGAATTATTTGGTAAGCACTGATATTTTGACAGTTGTGGGGTGTAACTATCAGCAGCACAGAGCCTCTGCCTGCATTAGACCCTCGGGCCTCTAGTGCTCCCTCTGATATCACCTATCCTTTGAACCATAACAGGACTGGTGGATCAGAGCTGGAGTTACTGCACTGAAGGACACTTGATTTTGATTCCTGTCAACACAACAGTACTGTCAATCTTCATTACATCAATCAGAATCAGAGGAACTGGTTTTTGTTTGATCCAACTGTGTTTTTATGTGCACCACTTTTTATGTACAGGAAGCACAGTCTTCATGGTATAAAATAATGGACACTGTGATGTCACCTTTTGATTTGTGGACTCTTGTTTTAAACTCTCGAGTTTGACATTTTGTCCATTGCCATCTTGGATTTTTGGAGCCAGAAATGACCATATTAAGATGAGAGGATAACCCTAAGTCTAGCAGCTTGCAATGCTAACATGGTGCATTGACAGCTATGGTTAACTGTGATAATGCCAACACTAATGCAAGCTTTTGCTACAAAAAAAAGTCTATAAAATGAAAATTCCATTGTTAACTTTTTAAGATCACAAACCATGACATTTTATGCACATATTTAACAATTCATGCCAAAAACAATCACAACAAATCAATTTCTTTATATTCTGACATCTAAATTCAATCATGTTTTCTGCCTGTAAAACTAAAAATGATGTATGATTACATATGCTGGCACCAATCATCCACCCATCAATCAATCAATCTGCAACTTTTAGCACACAAGATTGGTTAACACTAGATTAAGTTAGCTAGCTAGAAACAGCATGGTATGTCAGTGTGTCTTCGCTATCCCAAAATGCCATGGTTACGAGCCACAGGCCAGAATTTATTCACTTAAATAATGTGGAATCTGTCAGATATTTTAGGCTTTTTACAGGGGACTGCTTCAGCAACTAACGCCACATGGAGCGTACAATGGGCTTTGTGACATTAGTATCTGTCAGAGAGAGAGAGAGAGAGAGACACAATCTCCTTGGCGTTACACCTCACTGTTGGGACACGCCCCTTGTTCAATAATTAAACCTGTGTTTTTATTTTCAAAACAATGTGGCTGAGGTCTAATTAGTTCATTCATTAATCTCATTCATTCATTGATCTCTCCCTTGTCATCCTCTTGATACAATGTTTAGGGGGTGTGTGTGTGTGTGTGTGTGGATCCACTGGCTGGCTCTGACTCGAAGCAAGCTGTTAGCTGTGACTCCGCTAAACTCCCACATTTTGGGAGTCCAATTAAATGTGAGGAATTTGATATGAACCCCTCCTATAACTTTACACTGATCAAATGTTCAGTTTCACTGGAAAATACGTCACAGCACAGATGCTAACAAAGCTCTAACTCCTGTTTCACAGGGCCTCTGAAACCATTAAAAAGAAAATGCACTTACCGGAAAAACTGAATAAATGGCTGCAGGTTTTGGCTCGTCAGCACTGGTTTCATTTTTCAGCCCAGGGGATTGTCGCTTGACGGGGAGAGAACAAACAAGAACCAACAATGTCAACAAGAGCTTTGAAAAATTATGACATATTTGATTTATACGCTTTACAAAAGGTAGTGTTTTGGCACTGAATGTTGGCATAGAAACTGAATGTAAATGTTAAGCTGCAGAATCAGCCAACGTCGCAAAAATTCCTTCAGATACTCCAAATCTATGTCAGTTATTTATCCACTACCATTCACTGAAAAGTACTGGCAAAGTAATTTTTGCCAACTCTTGTATCCTCTTAACAACGTAGTAGCCTCACATCATCCAGATGCATTACTTTGTGTCAATTTAGGTCATGTTTTTGTTTATTTGTACCAAATAGAAAGTGTCTTAAGAATTAGGATAAATAAATATAACTGAATTTTATGCTGATCATAGTTAAAACATACAAAACAAAACTATAGCACTAATATTACGTTTAATTTAGAATTTTAGATGTTTTCTATGCACAAAGAAGACTAATTTCTTCTCAAATTGTGGTCAAAATTTGTTAAAACACGAGTTGGCGAGCTCTTTTCTTTTTCCAAGATATTCTATCCACCTGACAGGTTTCATATATCAAGACAATGATTAAACAGCTTCTGTATTACAACAGTTTGCTTTGGGATAGTCACAATAAAATGATACTCGAAAATGTGCAGTTTGATCATGTAATGGAAACTGTTTTATTAAGAGTGTGTCCTTATTTGACTGCTGTGTGCAACATTTAGGCACTTTTCCACAGTTTGAAAAACACGTTACCCAACTGTCATAAATTGATGTAGTTGGCCTGAACGAACTGCTAAGATACACATATGTCCTCGCAGCTGTGGGCGGAGGGGGACGTGTTCGTTTACTTTGGATGAAACAGATCGATGCCTACGATCACCCACCGCCGTCATATGCTGTGCTCATGTACATAAGAAGCTGCTTTTCTCTGCAGAAGCTGTCAGACTTCAGAGCCGGCACTTGGTGTCCAAACTATGTCCCTACTCAGCTGAATAGAATTCCTGTAAATCTTGTTTGATTTATCTCCTTTATTTGAATACTTAATCCTGAAACTTGGTTGTATTCTAACTCGTCTTTATTTTCTCACCAAGGGGACTGTTTAAGAAATTCAACCACAGATCACACAACGCAATGCCACAGATTTCAAAGGTTTTGAGGGAGGGTGCTGTGCAGACTGCAGGTATGTCCACCAGAGCTGTTGCATTTTAACTGAAAGCTAATTTCACTATAAGCTATGTCCAATGTCACTTCCATGAACTTGGCAGTACATCCAACCGGCCTCACAAACGCAAACTACGTGTAAATACACCAGCTCAAAATCACCTGAGGTTGGCGACCCAGACAGCTTACACAATAAGTGATTTGCACATTTAAATAATGTCTGCAAAAACTGCTAAATACCATGCCAAGCATGCTCGTCTTTCTCGCCAGGGTCTTGACTTGACGGTAATTCCTCACCATGACCGACAACTTGAGTGGACAACAGCTCACCTTCAATGGCACTTTGGAGAAGTGTTCTTTTCACAGATGAATCACAGCATAAATTAAAGTGCTACATTCATGTTTTTTGTTCACTGCAGTTTGCTCTGCAGTAATCCATCAAAGGCGATTTTCTATTTCTAAAATAAAACACACAAAATCACCCCATGCTTTTTAAATAAAGCAGGATAGTGTCTAAATGTACCCTGAGTGTGTGCTGGTTGAATGACATGCAACAGACAGTGGTTTGCTTTCCACAGCTTAAATCACATGACAGACAGGGAAAGCACTTAGTTTCCAGGGAGATTGGGAAAATCAATACTCCGGGAGCAGAAACCCAGTGCATGTCATACAGTAATTGGAGCCATCTTTAATATACTGTACATGAACTCAGACACAGCTGAGAAATGTCTTGGTTATAGCTCGTGTGACATCTCGGTGGCTGCATGCTCACAACATGTTTGCAGCGTTTGGAAATGAACTCATTCTGTCTTGTGTTTCATTATAACTTACAACTTTAATCCTTTGTTTTAACATATACGTATCTACAGGAATTTGTTGAAAATGTGAATTCCTGTATGAAAGAGTACTACAGCTGTTGTATATTACAGGTCATACCTTAGGCGAGGGACACAAACAGTGTGAATGTAGCATAGGATATACTTTTTCAGTAACCGAAGGGGAAACTGCTTTGCCACCATAGACAAAGACATTCACAATACGTAGACAAACAGTAGGTATTGTGTCTATTGTACGTAGACAACAATAGACACAATACATTTCCCACACAATAGATACGTAACAACATATCCTTTCCATCCAACACCAGTTCAATTGCAACAACAGTAAGAAACTCATTAAAAGCTATAATTACAGTCAATATATAACATTTAAAAACAAAATCATAAACCAATGTTACGGAATGTCAAACTGTCAAACTGAGCTGGGACAACAGGTTAAACAGATAAAAACAGAGACCTAAGCCTGCAACGGTATTTGGGAGGTGGCTTGTCAAATGAACATTGATTTATAATAAGATCATCAATGTTACTTACAATGTTTTTGCTAATAGGTCTATATCGTCTTCAAACCTCTCAGGGTAAAGGGTATCACCAGGGTTCCCTCAGCTTAAGGCAAGACAGATTAAAGACTTTTTAACTTTTTTTTAATGCCACTGGAAATTGAGTTTAGGACCAATTTCCAAAATTCAAATTTTCTAATAACCAAACTTAACGGACAATTTTATTTTGCCCAAATGTTTGTTGCAAAACAAAACATTATTTTTTTTTTGTCCAGTGAAAAGGTTAGATTATCTACGTTAAATGTCAGAAAAACAACCCTTTTTGCAGTTGAACAAATGGAACACGGCGCTCATATTATATTATCATAAAGGTATCTATTTGGTTTACTAACAGAAGTGGGAAATATCCAGAATCTCTGGCCTTTTTTTCTGGACAATTTTGTTTCTAAAACAGCATGAGGCCGCTTGGATTCCTGACATGACAAGTTTAAGAAAAGGAATTCAATATATTACTTAACAAAAAATAGATGTTACCAAATATTTTGAGATTTCATCATGCAACGTCAGAAAAAAAGACGAATTAACCTACAATTTAACACCAATTAAAGTCTTATTTACCTTTTAAGGATCCATGGGAACCCTGATAACTATAACATGTTCCACAGGCACAATGTTGCTAGCCTGAAATCCACAAAACCAGCCTGAAAATGAAGAAAATCTGCATGACGGCTGCATGACAGTATGGGAGAAGCTGGCCAAAAACATGTTTTATGAGGTGACCTTTACCTTTGACCACCGAATTCTTATCAGTTCATTCTTCAGTTTAGTGGACATTTTTGCCAAAACTCTGGCCACAGCTGTCACTGCCACACAGGCCTCATTTAGCAAAAAATGCAAATGTGCCAATGTGCAACCATCTAAAATCACGGAAACAGTATGCAGACAATAACAGCAGAAGTCAGAGATAAGAAAGAAAGTGGAAAACACAATAGAGAAGAGACTCAGTGCTTTGGCACAGGACACAAGCCTGAATGTAACATGGGCAGTGGGCCACAGACTAAAAAGACGTGAATAAGTCTCTTGTGTTGACAGTTCAGTAATGTGATGAGTAAAAAATAGCCTCATAGAATTTCTGCAAGCAAGACACTTCTGAGCTATTAATACAGCTTGTAATGAGCTATCTTTCTCAAAATAACATCTTAAATGTTATTAACTTCAATGAAAATTGATCAAATACAAATTATTCCACATTCCCTGGAACCCTTCGCAGTTCTGGTACGAGGCCAAGTTGGGCCCATGGATCCTACTTTCAGCAGAATCTCCGATAGAGCTCTCTGAAGCTTTTGTTATCTTTATTGTCATTTTGCTGACACAATTCCCAACTCAGCACAGGTACACAGATATGGCCCCGGATTTGTGGATAGCGAAGATGCCTTACAAAGCAATACCAGCTACGGGAGTTCACAGGGGGATGGCTCTCTAATGATTTAGTATCGGAAACTTTTTCAAGCCTGTTTTGAGGGAACTCAATTAAATTTTCAATTCAAACCAATAAACCTAATTTATCCTTGCAGGGCAATATTTATGTCACGCATAACATATACAGTAAAACACAATCTAATACATAAACACACAGGACTGCAAGCAATAACATTATTTTATAGAGAACATTACTTAATTTTGAAAAGCAGCAATATTTTTGATTTTCCTTAAGTCAATGCTGAGTGTGTGCTTGTCTGTCATCTTCTCACAAACACACACTCACCCACACACAGTCTGTGTGTCATGTGTTTACTTCTTGACCAGTTAAGGTGATGCTGAAACAAGGTTTCAATGCAGCAAACGAAGAGGATGAGAATCCCTGTTATAGGGATTGTTATAAGCGCAATTTGTTGGAAAATGATTTGCTTTTGAAACATTTTTCCACATTAGTTGCTGTATTTTAGTGTGACTGCTGTAACCTCCAAGACATACTGTACTGTCTGCTTTGTGTACTACATGTGTAGTTACAGAGAGAGAAAACAAGGTTGTCTTTTTCTATTATTTGTCTTAATCATTCGTCTTAATATTGCCGTGTCAAACTAGAAATTATTAAATTATGCTCTCTATGTCCACACAGCCGCAAAGGTCAGCGTGACACTTTCATCATTTTCTGCAGGGATCTTGTCTCTTTTCAAGGAACCACTCTTATGACAGAAACTACTGCTCAGTATTTTGAAGTGGTTGACTGAACAAGCATCAGAACAGTTTTTTCCAGCTCTCATTAATGCATGCATGAATCTCAGAATTTTTTTTTTTTTTTTTTTTTTTTCCACATGCTCATTTGCAAAAATAAAGCTTTTGGAGGGCCCGGCAGGAGGGAAACACTGGCACTGGTCTGAGTGCTATGATGTAGTGGGTTGTGCCATGGGTCTTTGAGCCAGATGATATATTAGACAACACTTGAATGTGAGGTTTTACTTCCAATCGCTCCTGCCTGAAATGGAGACTGAAGGCGGTCTGTATACTGTATTTATGTAACCGCGATGTATTTACTGCACGCATTTATCTATCTTTCTCATTAATCCCATTCATTTTCATTCCTTATTTTCTAATAATCAAATTATGATCATTAATGCTAGCCTATTATTGATATTTACCATGTACCCACACACAGGCTTATGCAATGCCAATGCCACTATATGCATATGATCGTTATACACTCTGTCCAGGGCATTTTAACATTACCAACAAACAATTGGAATTTAAAACAGGTAATAGCTTTCTGGCCACGCAATACTTAATTTCCTTCGGGAAAGACGTTTTATTCGCATAATAGTTAAACTGTCCAAAATGTAAAATGTTGGAAAATGTGCAGCGTGTTTCAGATCAGAGCTGCACACACAGTGAGAAACACAGCCTTTGACGAGACAGCAAGGGCGAGTGGATGGCTACAACCATAACCGTTTTCAACACGGACAAAATGATAAATATTCACAGAAGACATTAAGTGTCAGAATCATCATCGTGGACTCTTTTCACCAAAACTCCAAAAAGACACCGCAGTTCAAGGCTGGATGACAAAGCTCCTGAAAGGGATACGATCACACCACACTCTGCTGGAACACAACCAATAGCTTCTGGGACCAACAGAAGGGAAAAAAGGTTAGTAATTTTATGTCGTAAATGATATCATCAATCCCAGAGTTCACTTCTTCATTTCCTGTTTTAACACTTGGAGGTGAGACATGGTCATAGGCAGGTCAAGCTGAAGAAGCTCCTCTTTGGTTATTTTGTATGCAGTTTGTTTTTATCACACATGATGAAAGCATTTCGTTTAGACGTGAGGAAAAGCCAAAGCGAGAAGGAGACTTGTGAATGAATGAAAGGATGAAAAGACACACATAATTTTAGTATTCGATTAGTAACATATATTTTTTTCACTATTCAATTTATATTTGAATCCTAAAATTCATTCTAACAGCCCTAAAATGATTTGTTGTAGAATTTATCTGGAATGAAAATAATGAGCATATTAATTGAAGTCTTAACTCCACCAGGAGTCCCGTTGGGATAAAAGCCCTTAATAAGCACACAAACAGCGCGTGATTGTTTTTTCCTGTGTAATACTTGAGGCACATCTTTGCAGTACAGGAGCTGTACGATGACAAAGGAGTCCCAAAGTAATACTAAGTAGTGTAATGTGCATACAGCTCATTATGGCACTGAGCCAAGAGAGCATTGGTCGACCACTGTGTTTACCTTTCCATGTCTTACAAGGATCCAATATCCAACGTCATCAAAATAAATACTCTTGCAGCAATGAGGATAGCTGGCTAGAGGGATATTCCAGTCTTTTCTATCAAGTAGAGACACAATGTATGAAATCAAACTGTCCCCAGTTTTCACTGGGACTATTTCTCCTTTACAAAGTAGTTCCAACGAAAAAAAATAAGAAGTTAAATGTTTGGGTTTTTGTTTTCTTTTTGTAATTTCTTTGAAACAACATGAAGTCTTCATAAATGTAATCACGATGTTTGTGTCCTTGTGAAATACATTTGAAGCAATGATCAATGTGGAAAAACTGCTCTTTGTTCACAGTTTGAAAATGAAAAGTTATTTGTTGTGATTGTTGTTTTGCCATTTTTTATCCTTATCTGTTTATTGCCGAAATTAAACCCTCCAAACCCTAAAGTTAACATCCGACCCTTTTGTGTTATAAATGTAAACTGTGTTTTCACAATGAGTAGACAAAATAAAAAGAAAATCTGCATCAATATATAGAAAAATTGGAAGAGATGTCCACATTAAAGTTTAAAACACAGACAGTGCTGTTGTGTGGAACCAATTATCGACAGTATTTCACCATGCTTGATCCTCAACTTGTTCGTGGGAGAAATACAGCAACAGGTGAAAGGCTTTGATACCGACTTCAAAGTGTGAAGCCTGAGTATTTCCTCTGGATCACATACTCTGTACATGCCATCTTTGCAGCCGCCCTTAAGACATTTACCCATCATCAACATCTGATGTCCCCTGTGATACGTGATGAGAGCCTACTACAAACTTCTGTCAGATAAAACAAGGCATGAGTGTGTATGAGGACATGAGAAGGGCCCCTGCTGTGAACTCATAGTAACAAGCTCCATATGTCTTCATGCTAAAGTACTGAGGCTTTAGTAGCTATGAAAAACGAAGAAACACTAAAGCAGTAATCTTGCAGATTACCACTATAATGTGGACTCCAGTAAAAAAATATTAACCTTTTGAGCTGTGTAAAACTCCAGTTATTAAAAATGTCTTTTCAGTTCAGCTCAATTTGACCTGCTAATAACAGCTACCTGTTCCCCGTGAAAACTGTATAAAAAAAAAGGTCAGGCCGAGAAAAATATCTGATCAATAATTCACTGTAAAGCAAAGTATCCCTGCTGGTAGCCTAAAAGGTAACTGAGTGAGGTGAAAAATAAGCAAAATTCTACATGAGAGCTTAAACTGAAAGGGGGGAAAAAAATGAGCGGGTGGGAACTCACATAGATCACTGTGGATGAAAGAGGATGAAACCATGAAGGGGAAAAAACAGATGCACAACACCTGGGATGAAATATGTCTTCCACACGCTTTTATCAAAAGCACCTCCAGGTATCTGACAGGTGGCACTATCTCAGTTGTTATTGAGAAATATTACTTCACATGTTTACGCGGGTGCTAACAAACAGTTTGTACACTACAGAAAATGTCCATCTTATATTGAGTAATAGTGCTCAAATATGTGAAATCATTCCGGATGACAGGTCTTTTTTGAAGCTGTATCAATACCCACAATCCATTATCATCCAGAACCAGGACCAAACAAATAAAATAGAGTCAATACAGTTGGAAGCCCAAACACTATAATAGATGGGCGACATTTCTGCAGCCTGAACAATAAATGCCAGTGCCTTCTTCAATGCACATGGTCCTTAAAAACAATCCATATGGCAGTTTTGTTTTCTGCCATCAGTTTTTAAGGGAGAACTTCATTCTGTGCAGTGATACGGTTGGAGGGTGTTATTTGGTAGAAAGAAAATACTATAGTTCCTCCATGAAAGTGCACACAAAAAGGTCTTTGGATTATCTTAAGTAAGCGAGTCACAAATTTCTGAAAAGAGAAATTGCTGTTGAGTTTTTCAAATGTGTTTTTTTTTTTTATTAATAATAATTTCAGGAACAGCAACAAAGTATGGGTTATAATGATATATGTCACCACAAATGTAAGTTTGCTTTTAAATATTCAGTAAAAACTAAATACAAATGATATGTCATTTCTTGACTTTATAAACAACAATAGTAACTCTGAGGTTCACATTCTGGATAAAATATAAATAGGACAACAAATAAAATCACGCATCTGAACAGATGTTTAATACAAAGAAGTTCTCTTGAATCTATAACTAATAAATATATTCATACGGTCAAAATATTGCTAATATCGTAACATGATTTTTTCTTTGCACCAAAAATTATACAGGTATTATCATTACAAACATGATATGGCACTCCCCTTCTGCTGGTTGGATATTTGACTGACCCAGCAGTGGACTTCTAATTTCAGTTTCACTCAAAACTGGCAGTGAGGACTGTAAATTCACCTCCCAGCCCTCCCATTTACTGCTGCGGGCTGACGCGAACCCGCGGCCTTACTATGAATGAAAGTGCACGCGTCCATGTGAGTATCGCTGTCTGCAGAAGTTCAAGTTGCAAGAGAGCTCGCCTGTTGCTTATAGCTATACTGTAAATGTTACGCATCTCAGGAATGAAGACCACAGTAACAGTTGTATGACCTGTATGAAACAGGTAAAAGCAGGAGCAATGAGGACGAGGTGCGATCTGTTTCCCTCCAAATTGCCTCTCTGGCTGTTTTACTTAACAAATTCAAATCATATACACAAACATTTCTAATCAATACATTACATTACATTGTGTGACATTTAGGTTCCTACTGAGGTAAGTAGAGTCCATTTCTCACAACATTCAGTTTCCACAAAACACACATTTTTCCCCGGTAACCAGTCCCTGTTATTGTAAACACATTTCAATTGGCATCCATTTCAACCAACATGAGTGAATAAATCACTCTTGCTCACAGTATACAGCTGGTATCAACAGTCTTGTTCATATTTAGTGCAAATCAAAATAGGGCGAATTGCTCCTTTATATGTGTCATCCCTGACATTAAGCTGCACCCTTTTCACAGACCTGTTAGGCATATTGATCAGAGAGTGCTGTGTCACATGTTAACCATTTCTTTTCTTCAGAATGAACACAATCAGCCAAACATTTAGTGTGCAGGAGCCCTCCACACATTACCTCTGCCACTGTAACATCGCGATAATCACACGCGTCGTATGACGTCATCGCTGAAAACTCCGGTAAGTCGGACTTTTCTCTCGCTCGTTAACTCATTAAAGAGTCGTCTCACACACACATTGAACTCTAAACAAACGGGCACAAAAGTTACGCTTAGCTTTCTTAATAAGATAGTTAGGGTTTGACAATTTACCAACCTGTATGAAGCAGGTAAAAGCAGGAGCAGGAGCAGTGAGGACCAAGGTGCCAAATTGCCTCTGAGGCAGCAGCGGGAGGGGTGCTCTCTCGTCGACCTCAGAGCAACAGGAGCAAACACAAACGTTCCGCCCCACTGCAACCATACTATATTCACATAATAAATGTTAGTTTAACTTCAGCAATATTACTGGATGTGGCTTCTGTTTGAAATTAATTTTCTTTGTTTAAAGCAAATATAAACATGCAAATTGACCCAAATAATTGGCACAAAATCACTCTCAAATCTCATGTAAATGTGGTCACATTCCTTTAGGTGTGCCACATAAAGCAGTAGGAATGACAAAAATAACAATAAAATCAAAGGTATTTGGTATTATATAGGAGTGGAGCTGCTGGGGAAAGAAGCAGAAGTTTCAGAATGCTCCTTATTAACTTAAGTGTGCCACGCTGAAAAGTAGTGCAAGAGCAACCATTATCATCCGTCTAACAGAGTGGTGCACGGACTGAAACCCAGCTTGGCATTCTTACAGACATTATGGCAGTTTGTAAGAAAATGAGCTCTGTGTGGCTCCTCCACTGTTCACAATTGACAGAACATTGTCATATAATCCTTCACTGAGCTTCAATACGCTCTTTTTCACATGCCTTTTACACATGACCTGGAGGCACATTACATGCATTTACATGAACAAAACCAGGATATTTTCAGCTTTCTTCCATAAGCAGGTTTCTTAGCATCATGAGTGAAGAAACTTTCCCTATCTTAGTTACATTTTTATTTTAGTGTGTATCTCGAGAATTTATCACTGTGACAGCAGTCGCGGTCCTTTGTAGTCCACAGAGAACATGCTAAATATGACTCTGTCCAAAATATTTAAAAGTCCTAAGTCTTACGAGAGCTAGCCACACGAGTTGCTATTTCCTTCGCCACTGTGTTGTGGTTATGCATAAATTGCAGACTGTTACCAAATAGAAATGTAGGAACGCTAACAGGAAACAGCTTTTGTGCGCATTTGGGGGTTTTGGGAGTTCAGCACAATGCAATCAAAGTCACCAAGTACATTTCTTCTTTTTATAGAATTTTTTTGATTGAATAAATTTCCCTGCCAGTGTTTGGTCACGAGCTGCAAAACTTGACTTTCTGTGTATGAAATACAATATGTACAGGGGTACTTTTTTGTGTTTTTTTTTTTTTTTTTTTTAAAAACTCTCAGCAACCCCAATGAAGGGCAGATTTACTTTTTATTCTCTCCTTCCAGATATCATTCAGACGATGTCTTTGTTAGAAGTGTACAAGGGCAAAGTGGAAATACGTGACCCTCTCTCTTCTTCTTCAATGGAGGGTTGAGCGCCAGCACTGCTGCCAGTGTCAGATGCCAGCATTGATAAAGCCAGAGGCAAGATGGCAACTGTCCACCCTGGAGCCTGCATTTTAAAACTGCTCCTGCCTGCAGCTTTCAGATGGGCACTAACTGCATAAAAGAACTCTGTCTCAGCAAGCCTTTTACAGATTTGTTCTGTTTTTTTTTTTCTCTTGATCTTCTAAAGGTTTAATAAACATAATTTCCAAAATAATACAACACTGTGTTGTGATGTGCTAGATAGATATGACATCTTTTTTGAAAAATTCTAAAAAAAAAAAAAAGTGGAAGCAGACTCATTTTTGGAAACCTCATTTTATTTCCACCTTATCAGTGGAGCTTCCAGGCAAGGAACACAGGACGAAAACTAACATTTACTACACATCAAATAAAGCCATTAGATGGCACACACCAAGCCAATCGCACATGAGCCACTAAGTAAACACCCTGCACACACCCTCTAGCCATGTTTCACGGTCTCCTCCAATCTCAAGATTGCAGATTCTTTATCTGTAAAAAAACACCTGGGATCTGTGCCTTTGACGAACTGCATCAGTTGCATCAAAGGATATCTCATAATTTTGCCACTGAACTGCTTGACATGTAATTCAGTGGCAAAGATAATTAAAAGAAATTGAGCTGGAAGAAAGCAACACCATGGTTTTCTGAAGCTTGAACACACCTGCAGAAAATTCGAGCTGGAATGATATTCAACCAGACTCAGCTTCCTGGCATGTAAGGCTGAAGTGTATGATAAAGGCGCACCCACGGTAGCCAAAAGTAATTATCAATCAGGTCACTGAACACGATTCAACCAGGCTGATTTTTTAAATTTTTTTTTTTTTATCAGACATAGCTCAGCCAATGCTTTTCTCGCAGCTCAAATTATTTTCCTTGAACATTATTTTAAAGTAAGTACTGACCTCAAAACTCACAACCCACACTCAAAGAACTTTTTCCCAGTTTGAGGGCTTACTGTAATAAAGTTAATGTGGAACTTTCCTCTGGCTCTGTGCCATCTGCTTTTGAAACAGCAGCAATTAAGCTGCGACTAAGAAGCACATCCCGAAGGTTTCAAAGATAGCCATTAATGATCTGCTTCCTATTGATTTATACAGAGCTATTGTCACTCATAAACCTGCAATCTTCCATATGCTATATAGTATTTATACAAAACAACATACCTCTAGGTCATACTGAGAGCTGCACTGGCATTCTTTCACAACAATCCAACCTTTTTAGTATTGCAAATTGAACTTTTGTGTTCAGTGTTCAAGGCTTAAATCGGCTTCATTGCTACACTCATAATATTCAACTGCTCATTAAACCAGAAGAGGACTACCAGGGAAAACTAATTCAATATCATTTAACCTTTGGACCCCCACTATGCGTGACTAAGTCTCTTCACAGAGTAAAGTTAGAGTGGTTAGCACTAATTTAGTGTCATAATTTCAGCCTCATGAGTGTGACTAAGCAGTTTTGTTAGGCTGGTGTGTGTCTCCTATGTTTGGGTCTAGACCTTGATTCATCTGGCATCATGACCGATGACCAATGACCAATGAGCACCAATGGGAGACTAACAAGTATCCAATCAGCTGCATGGGCAGAACTAATAACGTTGTTAAACTGTTGTCGAGCGTTGTGCCAAAACCAATGACAGATAACAACCATTGGCCATATGGCAGGTGCTGTCGACAAGATAGATGCTGCTATCAAGGCCATCATCATAGCTGGTTTTACCTCGCTCCACAATTAAATCTCTGCAAAACAAGTAACAAAACAAGCCACTCATGACTTAAAAAAACCTTTTAACTCATCAGTTAGTCAAATCAGCAAGTGGCTTTGCATAAAAGCTGTGGTATCACAAACTACATTTCTAGAAGTGGAGATGAAGGACACAGTTTCTTTCACTGTACTCTGTACATGCAGTCATCTTCCTGGTCTCATTTGAAGGCATTTTCTGCAGCAATGCTGCTGTTAAATAAGCGCACGCTTTCCTTGTACTGAGATGGCTGTCATGTGTCGTCATATCGTCGGTTCCCTTGTTACCAAAGATATAATGTCAGCAAAATCAGCCAATGAAGACTACAATATGTCAAAGGAGATGGCACATTTTCTCCTCTACACAGTTTTTTTTCCTTCAGCTCTCTTTATCTTGTCCTCCCACACTCTCCACCCTGTTCATTCACTGTACAGAAAACATCAGTCTTTTTTCTCCTCCTCTCACTTAAATTTTTTCTGTCATATAGGTCTGTAGCTGCAGGGAATGTACACTATAGTGTCTCTACGTGTGTGCACGCACGTGTGTGTGTGTGTGTGTGTGTGTGTGTGTGTGTGTGTGTGGGTGTGTGTGTGTGTGTGTGTGTGGGTGGATGTAGGTAGGTACAGTACTGCTTCCTCTTTGAACTCTTCTCAACGATGGCTGACCAAACCTGTGATCTATAATTTATCTGCCAGGAGACCTGTGTGCACAAAAGTGTGAAGAGAGTGCAAAGGTGTGTGTGTGTGTGTGTGTGTGTGTGTGTGTGTGTGCGTGTGCGTGTGTGCATGTGCGTGTGTACGTGTGTGCATGAGGGAGAGTGAGTGTGGAGGAGAGGAACCTTGTGAATAATGAGCGGAAACTAGACTGAGCAGACTCATTCTTAAGTGACAAGTAGGTAAAGAAACTCTTATACAGAGTAATATGACATTTGTGTTACTACACATTACAGCCAAAAACAAGAAAAAAAAGAAGAAGAAACACTGCTTATCCATTGCATGTGGAGGTGGGGATGGTGTGTGTGTGTGTATTCCTTTAGTATTAAAGCAGGACATTACAAGAAAAAAATAATTAATCTGAGTTACAAGGGAAAAAAAAAATAATTAATCTGAGTTTAAAATTGGAAATTTAGGACAGAGGAAAGTCATAATTAATTGGCAAGGCCGGTCAAGCAAAAGAGGCTTTTGCATTACATTATGTGAAGTGCAATTTCAATTGTTCTAAAAGCCTGACCCACACTTTAGATGAGTATATTTTGACCTCTGCTGTGCCAATTTTGATTTATATATTTATGTCTCAAGTCCCTAAAATTCACAGAATTACAATATTAAATTGCTGCAGTTCCCTTTAATACTGCCAGAAAAATACAAGCAATAATTAAGAAACATTACTTTTAGAGCACAGACACATGATCCCAGAGAATATTCTGCTAAAAAACATGATGGACAAGCAAGCTGTAGATTTTAGACCCAAATGCTTGTATTTGATTGTATTTGCACCACTTGATAATAATGTGATGACTTGAAAATAAAGCAGTCCATTCAGGATTTCACGGGCTGTTTTTGAGATTTTTGCTGCCTGACATGCCTGATTTTGCGGCAGCTTTTCTAAAAAAAAAAAAAAAAAAAAATTGCAATTCAAGTTGATATATTTTTAGGGTGTTTTTTCTCATAAGCGGTTTTGAAGTTACAGTTACATAGGATCATATCATATATGATGCATTTCATTCAATAATCAACACTCACCGAAATGACTCGAATCAGTCAATGACGCCATTGATAAACATTTGAGGAAATTGGCCTTGTTCTGCTGACAGTGCTCCCTGTCACTGTGTGTCACTGTCTTAGCCGTCGCAGTAGTCTCATGATAAACAGAGAGAGCGAGAAAGCAGGGGGCCGAGCGGATAAATTGCTCCGCTCGCAAATGCACATTAAAACGAGTCAAAGATGATCGGACAAATTGCAAGGCTGTGTAGAATTCAAAGGGATTGCCAGATTTTGCGTGAATTGTTGCAATTGCAACATTGCAAAATCTCGGAGGGACTGATCAAGGAAGGTAGTTTTTGACAACATTGCTTGAAACCTTCCACCAAAATATGTCTTATGACAAAGTCATTTCTGTTTTCAAATTGAATAAGTTGAATAAGTAATTTCTCAAAAATGATTTAAGTTAACTCTAACTCATCCTTCATGCACGATATGCCATGTAATCAAGGGGAAAACAACATAAAGCCAGCTCTGATCATGTGGTGAAACTTAAAAGCTGTGCTGGACAAGATTACATGATGAAACGTTATCATCCAGCATCACAAAGCGTGGGTTCCTTGAGGCCTGTGGATTCTCTTTTTTTCCTAAATGAAGTTCTGGTTGCAGAGATAATCTGATCTCTACCCACAGGAGGTGGTGAATTGAAACTTTGTCAAATCTAAACTCTGTTAACTGAGAGTAAGCTGCTGAGTCCAGCTACAGCATGTCTTTTGCCCTTTTTTCCTTGTACTTTGATTTAGGCCCACAAGTCTATAGCTCATTGTCATGTAACTTTATTTCCAGGTATTAAAAGTTACATCTTTTGTGCGGTTTTACTACTCTGCTGCTTGGAGATGCCAAAATATGAAATTGCCTTGCATGCACGCCTTTAAGTATTCAGCAGGGCAATGAAAGGTGTGACAAATTAAACAGATTAGTTGTAACTACAACGTATATTGTTTAATGCAATTTGTCCTGCATAAATTTTGTGTAGATGTGTTTGAGTGTCTTTTGTCTATTTTCTCTTATCTCCGACTCGCAGACTTAATTACCCGTGTGAGTCCATGTGGAGCACGCAACACAGAGAGGTGGTGCACCACTTGTGCTGGTAATTATTTTGTACTTCACCGAGCTTGTAGACAACCCACTGAAAATGTAAGCAGCATCCATGATGACAAAGCATCAGCAATGGGCTGCTCGGGGCTGATTACACAACTTAGCCTGTAAGATGGATTAGGTGGAGAGATGGAACATTAGCCATCTTGACATAAAGGTCAACTCTGTGCTTACAGTCGGATGAGTCACATTTTCTCTCAACTCATTGTATGTTTAACTTTAATCAAAGCAATTCCATCAGCTCAAATAAAAGTGTTTGGATAACGAATTATAGCAGCAGCAGAATTTTTCTCCTTTTCATTCAAGGCTGGTAAACATACAGTTATTGTGCATTAGAAAACAGCAGTGATAACTGTAAATAACAACTGGATTTTTCCCCATAGAGTTTATACTTGGTTTCAGAGAACAGAATTGCCATTTTCTGATGTTAACTATAATTGGTGATTTGTTGTCTTGTGTGTGTTGGCATCTTGTGTCTCTCCAGGGTTTTCTATGTACATCAATAATATTTCTCCAAAACAGCTAGGAGAAACTAGAAGCAGAGCTGTCTGCAGCCAGGCTCTGTGTTGCATTCAGATTTTATGATTGAACCATGACCAGGTCAGACACTTTCACTCATTGCACAAGTCATGAACAAACGTGTTGCAATTTGAGTCTTAAAAGGTTTAGTGTGTAGGATTTAGTAGCGTGTAGCAGGGAGGTTGCAGATTACAACCAACTTAAACTCCCCTCTACGGTGCCTGACGCAAAAATGTGACTGGACCTATCTAAAGCTAGTGTTTGGCTTGTCTGTTCTGGGCTAATGTGGAAACAACATGGCAGACTTCATGAAAGAGGATCTGCTCAGCATGTACCTAGAAACAAACAGCTCATTCTAAGGTAACAAAAACTTGGGTACTCTGCAGGTGGGCTAGACTGTACTATAAGTGGGTGGAGGACTGACTATTATGTTTCTCATAATGCTGGTAAAATATATTGGAAAAAAAAAGAACCCCAAATTTATTCTCGTTGTGAAACAAGCTTTGTCTTCTTGGTGTCTCACCTCTCTGAGTTTAAGTTTTTCAGTGAAATGTTTGCATGTTTTGAGGCTTCCTCATGAATGGGTGCTGCTACTAACTGATCGCTGCCTTTATATAAAGTCCTGACGTCACCTGCGTGTTTGTATTGTCTTGGTGCTGCAGGAAATAAGTAAATAAGACAATACAGACAGAGAACAAGGTCACTGCATTGCCAAACACTTCTAGTGAGTCGTAACTGATGATTGAGAGGGCTTGGCCTACTTGTTTATAAGTATAAACTTTTTTTTTTACCCAGAAAAATCCTGCATGGTATACCTTTCACCGCTTAAGAAAACTCAAAGGTGTTCTCTAGTACAAGTGCTGCTCTGTAGAACACCGTAAAGCAAATTAAATTTTCTTTCTAAATTTTAATACAGGCAAAGTTTCACTAACTCTGTATTATTCTACAGCAGTATTATGCTTTCCAGAAATATTCATTTCCAGCAATGTTGCCTAGCTTTAAGTGTCTAACACGGCTTGTGTTCACTCATTATGTACACCGCTGTCTGTGTCCAAGCTTATTCGACATTACTTTTATTGAATTCAACAAAATGTTGCAATCTTATGCTCCAAGTGAAGTATTTCAGCCCACTGTCTTTCTCTTGTTCAGTCTCTTGCCAGTCCCTGCTCTCCGTTAGGAGACGCTTTACTTAGGCAAAGGTCTCAGAACTGGCTGGTCATGCTGAGCTCTGCATGCCGGCCAGGTGTCATCGCTTTACAGAAGCGTTCAGAGACAAGACCCCTCACAGTCACCAGCTGCTGTCCTCTAATCTCCATCCTCTCATCTCCCCCCCTCTCTTCCTTTATTCCTACTCTCCTTTAGTCTTGTGTCTTCCTCATGCTCTTTTCCTGGCTCCTAATTCCTACCCCTTATTTTTGCCTCCCACTGTTTTCATTTATTTCCTGCTCTCCCCACTGCTGTTGAGGATTGTTAACTCACTTGGCAAAATGTTGCAGGAAATTAAAATGTTCTTTTGATGGGTTTGGAAATGCACTAACGCTGACAGCTTTTGCCAGCACATCGGTTATTTCTTCAGCGTAGTGGTCTTAAGGTCAGGGAAAACACCTTTTCAAACACCTTTTGGACAAGTAAAGATCTGCAAAAACTTCATAAGCCTATTTCCAACAATCTAAAATCTTCCTTTGAACAACTATTAATTACAAGCTGTCACTGGCCATGTCCACAGGGTGGGGAAATTATTAGGTAATGAGGTATTGTCAAAAGCAGCAACAGCGGAGGATGCTGGATAAAATTGTGCTCCCGACAACTGATTATAGAGAAAGTAGGGCATTTTTTCTTAAAACAAAAGTTGAATAAACTGTTGCACCACGTGCTGATTAAACCTCTGATATTGCTGATATATCAATATTTTCTTACAGTGAAGCCCATTACCAAATAATAAAGAAAGAAAAAACTGAAGCTACTGGTGTTTGTGCTCATAATTTTTGGAGCTAATTTTCGGCTTTAAGGATTTGTTACCTGCAGAATCTTCCCCTCATCTCCCACAGAATGAAGGCTGCTAATTTAGTCCAAAGATCTGTCTGATCACTCAGAGCATCCGTCTGTGGGTGTGCAGTAATTACAAGATGTGCACATCACTGTGGAGAGGGATAATCAAGGACATGCAAACGCGGTACAACCACTTAGATTAGCTGAAAAACGCTTTAGAACAACAGCTGTCATTATTCTAACACCGTACCTGGCAACCTTGAGGAGTCTAGAGATAAGGAGATGTTCAAAACCAAAGGCGTGTATGTGTGTGTTGTTACTTATAAAATGTGAAAATTCAGAGGCTTTATTTCCTGCATTATGGTCTACGTCATGTTGCACTCCCACTGAACGATAATCAAAGATAATGAACTGAAATGGGCATTTATGTGATGCTGCAAGGACCTTTAATAAGTATTCAATAATAATGTCAGAACGCAAAGTTAAATCTGCAGTCAACTCAGAAAATATCATCAGATTTTTGTGGTATTTGCACAGTCTAGCTGTGCAAATACTCGATCAATACATCTAGCATCAACTCTTCTCATTCTATCATCTCTTCCTCTGGCTTTGTGATTCTGGAATTATGCCTGGTGGTATATCAACACCAGTTTGCAGTCATCAAACTGTAACCCTCACCAATGATTTACTCTCGTGGCTTGTTAAATAGCAGGACTCTAATCAATGTTACCAGCTGGTGTCAGACTGATGCACCACGCGGGAAGAGCTCGAATAAAGAGGTGGACTAAAATGACAAGCAACTTTCTCAACATTAAGTGCCTCTGTCCACATTGTGTGTTCTCATTGCAAGTGTCTTATTTTTAATTATCCCCTATGAGGAAAGGGTACATGCAAGCACCTAGAGAGAGAGCGCCCACCCTTTTTTTCAGGGCGCTCTGGCTTTTTCATATTTTTTCTAGTTGAAATTCTCTGAAGTGTTGTCACTGTCAATCCTAAAGTTATAGTCTATCCTGACTGCGTGTAGCTGGTGAGAGTTGTGCTTTTATCACCTGATGCGCTGAACGCTGTTTAGTCAAACCTCCAGTAATGTAGCTTTACGTTAGCGACCTACAGTATATTTGTCCCTCCTCCACTGTGCTGGCGTTTTTAATGCCGCATAAATACACGGCACTTCCATTGCAACAAATGAACAAAATACACTAGTCCCAAGGACAAAACACATTAGTGGACACAGCCCTTGAGTCAAATTCATTTGTGTAGTTTAGTTTCATGTTTAATCATAACACAATAACTTGCAGACCCAAAGTAGTGTTGCTAGCCAACTCAACTCTCTAAGAAGACAAAACTAAATTAAACACCACGTAAAAAACAACTCATAAGGAAACTATTTTAAATTTGTGAATGTGAGTTTGCCAACAGTTTGTATTTGCCAAAAAAATGAAATGAGTTACATATGAGAAACATTGTGTATCATACATTGACATAAAGTTATTTCTCAAGCAACACTTATCTTCTTCACACTTATCTTTGGGATAAATAATAAATGATCCCAAATCTCCCTTATTTTTTTTTCAGATTTGCCTCAGTATGCATATCATAGTAGAGTGCGTATATGCTGCATACTATTACATCTTGAATATTGTGGACTACTGCTACAACTTTTGGCTCAGTCTGCCTATCCGTGGGAGCTCTTGCTCATCACTTCCTCACATTTTATGTCGGCCATGAAAATAATTGATTCCCTGAAGACAAGGAAGCAGTGAGCAGCAGTGACTGTCCACTTTAACATTGAAGTTGGGCAGCAACTTGATCAAGTGTCAAGTGACAGCAGGGCTGCTTTGAAGCTGAACCTCTGAGAGGGAGATACTCAGGGCTTTAAACTGGTTAGTCAAATGTAAAAGCTAATGATCATGCTAGTCCTGCTGGTTTAAATGCCAAGTGTAATGTAATGATGAAGAAAAGACGGCCATTCTAGTCCCTTTCCTCTCAGTCACCTAGACTCAGTGCTATCCATGTGAGGCTGAATTACTGCAGCGCAGGCCTCACATCTCAATGTGTGCTCTGCGTGGGTGGCTTCCTACACCGAGAAGATATGAAATTCGGCTTTGTCAAAATTGAAAATTATTATACATTTGATATGTCTGCCTTTGCCTTTTACGCATTCTGAACAATTGATGTGAAACACTCAGAAAGGTGTGTGGGCAGCACATGCCTTCCTCAACTGTTACAACAACTTGTTATGAAAATGTGGAAACACAATATACATGGCTCCCATTTTTGGTATTTACTGCAATAGATAAAGAGAAAGTGTTATGCTTTGACTAATTGTTTATTATAACTGAAAGTGCATATTAGCATTATTATTAGACACAGGCCATTCTTTAGTTTGCATTTCTGTTCAGTTAATAAGCAGCAATTACAGTACCTTATACAATACATTAATTTTACTCATCATTTATCATTGATACCCCACCCCAGTTTTCCTGTTTTAATTTCATTGTTCACACACTGTGCTATTTCTGTAGCTGAGCCCCCTTTGGTGTAGCTAACAGTCAATAGCAGTGGCTTCTATGAATATGAATTTCCCCTCTGCTCTGATCCTTTTATTGTGACTCCATCTTGGCAACTAAAAATATTCACCACATGATTAATGTGGAGATGTGGCACAATGGCTTTCATTACCACCTTGAAAAAACACCCTCTGTTTCACCACACTGACTGTGGCATAAAATTTATGATTTGATTATTTACCTATTCTACCAGGAGAAGCAGCATATTAAACCTTCTGACTTTGATCAGGCAGATGCAACAGACAAGTGCACTCTTGAATGGATTGGTGCTGGGGAAAAAAGACTATGAGCTCTCCATAAATAACATCTACAAATTCTCTTGACTGGGCAAGGACAGCCACACAATAAAATGTAAGTGAAAGGGGTTTGATCAGAGGTAGAGGGTGAAATGGTTTTCTGGCAGGGCCTTGCCATCTAAAGTGGGCAGCACATCCCGGGGTAAAGGAGATTATATTTGTTTTACTGAAACATCATTGTTCCCAGCAGACTCAAAAGACTCACTAGGCTGGGTTGTTATCTACTCTAAGAGGCACCATCTTATCAGCTCCATTTACTCTGACCATGTTTGCACAAATTTTCTATTAGTATTTGGTATGGACAATCCTCCAATAAAAAAATAGCAATGAGAGCCAGTCCGAGTTGGTAAAAATTAACATGTTTTGTACAGTTTTTGTCTCTGGCTTCCTCCCACAGTCCAAAGACATGCAGCTCAGGTTGATTGGTGACTCTAAATTGCCCTCAGGTGTGACTGTGAGCGTGTGTGGTTGTCTGTCCATATGTGTCGGCCCTGCGATGGTCTGGCGACCTGTCCAGGGTGTACCCCGCCTTCCGCCCGATGACAGCTGGGATTGGCTCCAGCCCCCCCGCGACCATCATCTTCTTTTCAAGTTTAACAAGGTATAATCCAAGGACTACACATAGTTATGGTAAATGTCCTGTGCATCATAGTAATGGCAACTAAAACCCAGGACACACTGCATGCACTCGCCAAACTAGTGTATCTTGCACACTTGTGGTATTCACACAGGCAGCGTTGTTGCTGCGACACTGCTACAGCATTGCCTGCTGCTTTAAATACTGTGTTTTCACAATTGTGAGCGCATATTCCATTCATTTATGAAGCTGCACAAGCTCCTGCATTTTCAACAACACAGGCTTCAAATATTGCACAATAAAATGCCTTGTGTCAACAACCGAGGGGATCAAATCAACAGAAACCTTGTCAGAAGGCTATTATTTTGAAATGGGAACAGAAAAGCTCCACAACACTCACGCAGGCAGTGTCGCGGCGTAAGAACCTCACATTTTAATGACAATGGATTTAGCCTTCTTTTTCTTACTTGAAAGAATAAAATAGCTGAGTGGTGAAGAGAATGCATTTAGCCTCTTGCTCTCGCCATGGACTGTTTAGCTGCATGGAATCAAAGCCCGCTCAAACATGATTGAGTGGACGATGCAGTGGCTGCACAGCTTCATAAGTAAGTGAAGTATGTGCTGTCAATTGTGAAAATACAGTAGTTATAACAGTAAGCAGCTCTGCAGCAGCGTCACAACATCAAATGCCGCCAATGTGATCACACCCTGCTCACACATGCAGTGTGGCCTGCGCATAACCTCCAAGGCAACATCCTCAAAATAACCTCTCCAGTATGAAGTTTATAGTAAGATGAGGGTCCATATCTTTTCATGCATCTGCAGCAAGTAGCAATCTCTGGGGCTGAAAAAAGGAGCCAATGCCAAGGTGCCAAAACCTGTAGTTCCTCTAATAAGCATTTGAGGCTGGCTCAAAGAGCGAGTCAGTCCTCATAGACCCCCATTTTTAAATGCCTAACTTTACAACAGAAATAACAGCACAACATTTAAATATATTAATCGATTAAAAAAATTTAAAAAAAAACAAACAAAACAGAATTGTTCTCTGTAGCTAAACTGAACATTCAAGACAACTGATTAAGGCTTACAGCCACTGATACTTTGAGTAACAGACTGTATGTGGATAGTGTCCTCAGGTTCTCAAGCAGATCCACCCTTTGCTCCTCAACAGCAACACCCTCACATCCAAATATGGTAACTTCAAGCCTCCAAAATCCAACATGGCAATGACCAGCTTGACCACTTGTGTTTGGATTTCGTTAGTGTCTACGTCAACATACACAAGACGCTCAAAGAGACCTGCAGAGTTATTATGTCCACGTGCTCTCTAGCTGACTGCTAGTTATGTTAGTGTGAAGCTGGAGATATCACTGTCAGCAGAATTCAACAGGTCTCCTTGCATAGGGCAAAACAATAGACGGTCATGCAACACTTTGTCCAACTAGTCATAAAATGGGCAGGTTATAGGGTAAAACCATGCTGTAGTGCTGCACACTAATACTTTCATAAACTGCATGCTCCGATGAAAATTTATGGTATGAAGGTAAGAAAAAACAGATGCTAAGCTGAGCTTACCACTTCCAATCCTAAATCTGTGTTACAGAGTTGAGAAACGCTTAAAATGTGTTACCAATTCCCTTTAAACTTAAAATGTCTAAAAACAACACCTTGAACTGCCATTACTATAAATTGTGCTATCTAAATAAATGCACATTTTTTCCTTTTAGCCTGGGACCTTGCTAATGTATAATACATAACGCACAATGATTTCATTATAGACCGCTACACTGGAAATGTGATGTTTACCATTGTAAAAGGCTGGATTTAAACTGCTAAGGAATGGCAACACATTTCAATAGAATCACTGTCTTATTATGACATTTAAAACATCCTAGCATGACTTTGACAAGACTCACAGGTGTGGGCTTCACACATCATCGGGCCATCAAAGAACACCATCTTCCCGTGTAGCAGTGACAGCATTATGTATGCATTACTAAAGCTCTGGGGAGCTCTGGGTATTGTAATAGAAGAGAAACTGTTGCAAGACAACACACTAGTATTTTGAGGGAATGTGATTATTTCGAGACAATTTTCCACTGTGGCCTGTTAGCTGCTCCATTTTATTCAGAGTTAGCAGCTTTAGTGCACATGTATTGTAGGATGACTGATGCCTTGCTATGCATTTAAAATGTTAGGACACCCTCAAACTGAGATAGACACAAAAGTGGAAACTAACACCAGCCTAAGCCTAAATGGAGACTAAAACACTTATTTTTGCTCAATCAGAAATGGATTTCTATAATTGTCATGTACCCTGTGAATTCCCTCATTTTGTAGCAGATCACTGTAACGCTTTTATTCTGCTTACTGTTCTCTTTCCGACCGTTATTAATCCATTTTAGAGAGAGAGGACATCATGACAGATGGGATACTTCTTGTGCTCATATCCTCCCACTTTGATTGCAGCGACCCATCCATACCGCCCAGGGGGCCATATGTGCTGTACTCCTCCTTGGAGGAGTGCAGGGAAGGGGCATGGAGACACGCCAGCTCACAGGAGCCTAGTTTCCGTTACAATGCCAAACATGCAAAGCACATGCCTCGTTCAAGACAATTACCCCACATTGTCCGTTTTTTCTGAAGTAAGCAGTTTCAAGTTTCGCATAACATTTTGTTGATAATACAAAATTGATCATGCCATTTTGTAGTGTATCCAAATAAATTACACTATGCATTATTTTCACATTTCGTTGCCAAAAAAGATGGTTTACTAACTGCATTATTGTTCCTAATAAATTAATAGCAGTTTACTGTATTACAGTCAGTGTTGGAAGGTGTTGAACAAAGTCCCATCTATGTACTTTATGTGACATACAAGCTTGAGACAGTTTTTCTTATAACAGATAATTATAGACCTACATGAATGCTCACAATAATATGCAAAAGTGCTGTAAAACAGAAGCGAAAAAAAAAAGAGCGTACTAGCTGCAACAAATAAAAGACTGAGATGTACATTTTTAACATACAGTGTTTCTGAGGCCAGTTAATTCAAAGTTTGCTGGATTTGCATGAGCTAACACAGCAGCAGCAGCGGCTAGCATCCGTCACAGAGTCATTAAATGGTCCAACAAACTCACATCGGCACTGGAGCTTCTTTGCTTTCTTTACACCTACGTACAGGTATGTTAACAATGTGATGCTAACAGTTAGCCCTGTCACTGAGTGAGAGAGCAAGAGCAGAAGAGATGTTTTACCAATTTTAATGGTAAAAATAAAATAAAATAAAAATAAACAGCATACAATGTTGATATTGTGGCAAGCTGCCACAAATCTATCAATGTACGGGAAACACTGAGATTCATGTTTAGCCAACTTAAAATTTCTTTGCCATTTTTAAAAAAAAAAGAATATTCAAATCTCCAAATAAAAAAATAGAAAATAAAAAAAAACACCCAACAAATAAATCTTACACTCGTTGAAAATGCAGCTGTATCCTATTGTCTGTGTATAAATGCTGACACATTTCTTAAAAGCTAATAAAATAAAAACTGTAATCATTGTGAAATGATATCCAAAGTTCAGAGATTCAATTTTGTTCAGTGCGATTCGCCTCTTTTTCTCTCCGTGCGGACTGTTTATCTGCATGCAGCCAAAGCACACTCAAATGTGACTGGTCAATACTACTTTGAATAAAAACAGACTGCAGACGGAAACAATCATGCTTCCGATACCAAAATCTTATCCTGTTGTCTACAGATTCTGCATTCATATGCATATATGTGTTTGTAGAGATTATATTGAAGTAAATCACACTAGATTGACCTCAGCCCTGACAGACACCGCAGGGTTCCACTGTGAGGGATCTACTGTGAAAAAAGTGTCTGTTGGCAGGAATCCAAGGCTACTCTGTCATGTCAGAAAGAGCTTTTATGGACCATTTCCAGCACCATGTGCCATTTCTATTGACCTCAGTAGTCACCTCCACTCGTCAG